>NC_065920.1:55288637-55311936 GCF_024586455.1 Bactrocera neohumeralis | reverse complement strand
CTTACCATTGCACTTGACATTTAGTGGACTGTATATACTTTTTATTTAATTTATTGTTTACATGTATATTTTTATGTATTAATGTAGTTGTGTCAAAAATATAATTTTGTATATACAATTCTATCTTAAGGTTACAAAACTTTCATGTTCATATCTTTATGAACAAATATTGCAGACTGAAAATGAGCGAAATCGATTATCGCACACACATATCACATAACGTTATGTTACGGAAAAAGTAAAAGCGCGAAATGTGGTAACTAATAACGCCACATGTGCTAAATTTAGAAATTCGTAAAAAAAAAATCACTGGTTTTCCAATCAACATTCAAACTACCCCTCTCTTACTTTATTTTGAACTGTCTTAAGGGGGTATTCTGGTCTAGGATTTTGAAAAAATCGATTTTGTTTTGCATATTTTGAAAGTTTAGACTTTCAAAAATATGACTTTGGAAGGTTTTTCAAAATTCGACTTATTTTCGCAGATACAGCCGATTTTTTGACGTGGCGTCCGTGTTCACTAGAATTGTCTCCTAAACTTTAAACGCGTTTTTCTCGAAACTACTTTTTTGAGGTGGTTGACATGATATCTCAAGTTCTACTCAACCGATTCCTTTGAAATTTGGTATATATCTTTTTTATGCAATGCTCTATCGTATCGTGGATTTTTAAAAATTTTGATTTGAAGGATTTTTAAAAAATTCGGAAAGGGCGAAAAAATCGGGTAAAAAAAAAATTTTTTCAAGTCGAAGCCATTTTGTTATATTTTTGTTTGAAAATGGTCAACCCGATAACGACATCCTTACTAATGAAGAATCTTCTTGTTTTTTGTATTTTAGATCTCTACAAGCGTTGAAATCACGTCAACCAGGACGCACCGTTTTGTTTGAAGCCCCCACTCCACCGCCCCGTATCTCGACGAATTTTGGTTTTTTTCTTGCATTTTTTTTTATATAATACCCCCCTAAATTAGTTTGGCGGATCCCTACTCAACACTGCTCCAAAAAATAGTTTTGGCAGCCAAAAATAATGCGCTCAAGAAAAATAAACTCAGTCAGACAGCACCATCGACAGGCGTTGCAACCCGCTGTCAACTTTTAATTTAGTGTGAAATTTTCAGTGAACAAAAAGGCAAATGTGTTACGCCGCTAACCGCGAAATTTACTTTCTACTTTTCGAGCATTTTTTGCAATGATATAAAATTCACTAGTGTGTAAAATCATTACGTAGCTTTTGTAGTGGGGGGAATGTGAACTCTTATAATTATAAGTGGATTATATTTAGCGCCAACACAATAGATGTGCGCTAAATTTGTTAGGACTTTTTGTTGTAATATTATATAGGAGTGGACGTGTAATTTGGTTATATTTCATTGTATCTTTTCACTTGTTTTAGTGCCTTTTTCACATTGCCGAACAGCTGTCACAATATTGATGCAATAAACTATTAAATTTTCATGCTATGTATATAAAAAAAAGTTTCTAACGCTTAGATGGTGAAGAAGTCCAAAAAAATGGTTTGGTATATTAGTAAACCTAAATCGATGGTTAGTAAACGGGTTTACTTTCACTAATTTTTCATTTAATTATTGTATTGGACCCATGGGCATAACCGTTGTTGACATGGTACACTCTACTAACTGGGCTTTCTATCTATAAGTACGTACTAGTTTGTCATAGAGACGCAGTGGAAAATTTTGTGAAATATGATTTTATTTGGCAATATGATTTTATTTGGCGCACGTCTGGTGGTTGAAGTACGTATGTACATGACATGATAAAGGGGCCAATATAGCCCATAAAAATTGTTGGAAGTTGAGATGACTAAAAATTTATATATATTGGCGGAAGTAAGTAATGTGTGCGCAATTGAGTACAGCGAAAATAATATTTCATGCTGTAACTAAATTTTTTTATTTGAAGAACGCCAACTGGCCAGGCAAGAATATAGTGGCACTGAATACTTCAAAACTAAGGTTAATCAATTTATACATCCGCATTTAACCACAAATGCAATGAATGTCATGACTATTATTTTTTACACATTTCAAATACCTCCTTATAAAATAATCATTCGCATGACATCCTCTTAAACCGCTAACTCCTAAGTAAGCTGCGTTAATGTGCTACATGCTCTTGCAGCGCGGAACTTTACCATGAAAATGTTGTCAAATGATTTGCATTTCCTGAGTTCTTTTCTCAACTACGCGACAGTTGCAGTGTCGAGCGTTGCGCATTTTAATGCGGCTAAAAGATATATTTTGTATGGATTGGTAGTAAAGTGAACAGAGCGCGTAACAAGTCTAGTGCTTTTATTGATTGCGATTAGCAAATGGTGCTGACAACATGTTTAAGTTTTGCCACCAATGCTAGATTTGCCACACTTTTGGTTTAAATATTACATATTTAACTGGTTTTTTTTGGAGAAGATATTTTTTGGAAGTAAACCGTTTAACAGCGTTGGTGTTTTTATACTCTTGCAACCTCTTGCTAGAGAGTATTATAGTTTTGTTCACCTAACGGTTGTACGTATCACCTAAAACTAAACGTGAAAGGTATAATGTTAAATATATATGTATAAATGATCAGAATGAAGAAAAGAAATCCGAGTGACTGTCTGTCTGTCCGTCTATCCGTCCATGCACGCTATAACGTGAGTAAAAATTGAGATATTTTGATGAAACTTGGTAAGCGGATTCCTTAATACAAAAGAAACTGCGAGACTATGGGACTTCAACCTGCAAATAAAATCGAGCTGAATTCGGGATGCGACCAAGAAAAGGATATCAATGAGGCATCAAGAACTGAATATATTTGTAACTGGTAGATACGTATGTATCCCTATTTTTGCATTGGTAATCACTATGTACGTATAAATCGTTTAAATAGTTGGCACGCACATTTGGAATAAAAATACCGGGTAGCTTGAGTAGTATGATTACAATATTAATTTATTAAAAAAGGTTTTATATTTTTACAAATCGTATTATATTAAAATTATATATTTGAATTATTTCGGTAACCAACTTAAATGAGCGTATGTCTACAGCGCGCCAGATCGTTGTTGTCGAAACGCTTACTGTAGCGCGCGGGACGGGTGTTGTAAGCGGAGAGGATGTTCGCAGTATATGTGACGAGTTGTGTCGAACGAATGTGTCCACAATCCTTTTGCCCAGCCTTTTTGTTAAGTGGGTTGATTGATGGAGAGGTGTGGTGAGTTGCGTTGTGTGGTGATGTATGAGTGCGCTGTCATCGGAAGTGCTGTATTAGTGTGTTCAGTTTTTCTGGGTAGAGGGGGCAGATGCTTAACTCATTTAAACAAGAACAATGAGGCATCACTCCCCGTAGAAAAAAGTGGATCAATGGTTATGCGGTCGTCAGATCCAGTGGCAAAATTTACGGATTAGCCGACGGGTTAAGAGGTGAAATAGTAACAGGGGTATGCTGAAGTAATGCATATACAGATCGTAGCTTCAAACTAAATGCCTACAATTGCAGGTATAACAGAAGGTACCAGCAAGATCAAAAACCTTCTAGTGGTTACCCAAGCGGATATTAAGGCTTTGTAGTGCCAATAACAAGTCTCATTGATTTAGGTTATGAAAGTAGGCAATAAATAGACGATCAGTAGGTAACTTGGTTAATATCTTCTAGTATCCTTCTAAGTCAAAAGTCAGACGAATTGGTCCGCTCGGAATCACTATTCCCTTAAGCTGCCACATACCCTTCAGCTTCTTCAGAGCCTATTTGAATCAACATATCTTCGAGAAACACCTTAGCCTCAGAACACTGGCAACAGAGGCCATACAACAACTTTACACTCTTGTAGTGTTGATTGTGGACAGACCAGATATGCAAACCTTCAATAAATAGGGATAAAAATGGAACTTAGTATTACTTACTAACCAACCAAAAAAAACTGGTGCGGGGAGTCTCTACGCGAGGAAGAAGTTAAACTTCTTAGTGATATTCCAAGAAATGCATATCATTTTGTATGAAAAAAAAACTAGCGAGAGGGAAAGGATAAAAAATATGGTGGACTGACCAACACTTTCTTAAATTCACATACAACATCATAGAGAATTCAATTTGCACCTTCTCTATGCTTTGAGCAGAGAACTTAAAATAATATTTTAGAATTGACATTGAATCTTTCTTAGAACAAACACCAGAAAGTTGCGCCTGCGTTTATGAATGAAATCGTTTTTGTTGTAAAATTTACTACATTTGTAGTTGTTTTGTAGAACAATGTTTCAATTTTTTGTTGGTGACATATTCACATGAGTACCCATTTTTTTTTTTTTTTGTTTTTTTTTTAAGTAAGAGGAAGCATCGAAAGCCGAAGTGCGGGACTTTAACCCGCTAAACCTAACCTACTCCCAGCTCAAGATTCTCCCACACCCACACATGAGTACCCATATGTATGTTTGTATGCTTGTGCATTATTTGTTCGGCAATGTATACAAATATATGTGCGTATAAATATATATGAATGTATGAACATGCAGATCAATGCGCGCACATGTAATATATTGATAAGTGATAAAATCATGATTTGAATTTCTGAACGCGCACATGCGTATATATATGTACATACATTCATATCAGCATGCGCAGAGACATAAGATTAATATGATAGAAGATGTACATACATAGGTATATATGTATGTATGTATGATTGTGATAAATATAATTTCTAATAGTAAGAAATATTATACAAAAATATTTATTAGTATAGTATATTATGTAAAAATCAAATAAAATTATTCAATATGCAAGTCCAAATTGACTATAAATATTACTATGCATGCATTCATACAAAATTATACTCTTATCATAATTATGTTTACATGTCAATATTGAATTGGTGAGGGCAAAACGCAAAAGCATACATACATATGTACATACATATGTATATGCATACATTGCAAATACAAGTGATTCCCTGGTTGAAAGCAAAAATTTAAACAAGCAAAACGAAATTCTTTACATTCGTTGGGAGTGTAATCATGGGCATGCATACATAAATTTATGTCTCTTCATATTCTCTGCGGGTCATGCTATACCATTTTGGAAAGCTCATTTCACGCGCTAACACGTGTTTGATTGATTGTCGTTCGTGAGTTATAGCGTCGTAAACATGGAGCAAAATAAAGAGAAAATACGGCATATTTTACAGTACTACTACGACAAAGGCAAAAATGCATCTGAAGCCGCCAATAAAATTTGTGCAGTTTATAGACCCGATACAGTTTCCATTTCCACCGCACAATGATCGTTTCAACGTTTTCGTTCTGGTGTAGAGGTGCATCTTCGACCGCCACGCTCCGGAAGGCCTGTCGTCGAAAATTGCGATAAAATCGCTGAATTGGTCGAAAGAGACCGGCATAGTAGCAGCCGTAGCATCGGTCAAGAGCTGGGCGTGAGTCATCAAAAATTCATTTCTATATTAATAAAAAAAAAAATCAATAAAAATACCGCAAGAGTTTTTTGACAACCCATTATGAAACTATTTAAATAATTCCAAAGCACATAGAACTAAACAAGATAATTCTTAATATTCCCAGAAGTGAGCAGTGCATATACCAGCGTGCGACATTTCTAATTACCTGCAAAAAAGGTAGCTGTTAAAATTCTTCAACGCCATAATGACACAAATGAATGAGCGTTTCCTTGAACTTCCTGTGTGAACCTGAGCATTCGTTTGTGGAAATAACGGCACAGTGGTTAATTATACTCGAAACAGCTACATAAAGTGAATTGTTATTTGATTGTACATTGGCGCCTTATGTATGATTTACTTTATACTTATCTCCTGTTTGGTCTCTGATCTGTGTTTCTGTCCTAAAGTGTTGCAAGAAACTTATCGGTATGGCAATCACAAGTTGTTTCTTTTTGTTATAGATATCTTTTATTGGCTTTAGAAGAGTTCGGTATTGCACTAAAGTCCAGTTAAGAAACCCAGTAAATATCAAACTCATCAAGCTATACCATTTATTTAAAATCAAAGCTAAATTAGATCTAGCGTAGGAATCCAGATCGCGTAAGTTCTACCAGTCTTCCAAAATGAAAATTAGGCTGTTCACGGTAAGGTGGTTATCGGGTTATGTGATTATTAAATTAAAAATAACCTCTGTGCTCCGTGAACATTCTATGTATGGTTATTTGCTTATTTTTACACAAACAGCTGTTCATTGTTTACAATTCTAGTTCAATGAAATTCCTACTTATAAAATGCCTAAACAAAGTTTAAAAAAAAACAAGTAAGGAAGGGCTAAGTTCGGGTGTCACCGAACATTTTATACTCTCGCATGATAAAGTGATAATCGAGATTTCATTATACGTCATTTACATATTTTTCAAATACCGTACTTTTGTAAAGTTTTATTCGCTATCATCATTGGTTCCTAATGTACTATATATTATACAGAGAAGGCATCAGTTGTTAACCGATTTCACCCACATTTCGTACATATCATCAGGGTGTTAAGAAAATATTATATACCGAATTTCATTGAAATCGGTGTAGTAGTTCCTGAGATATGGTTTTTGGTCCATAAGTGGGCGAGGCCACGCCCATTTTCAATTTTAAAAAAAGTCTGGGTGCAGCTTCCTTCTGCAATTTCTTCCGTAAAATTTAGTGTTTCTGACGTTTTTTGTTAGTCCGTTAACGCACTTTTAGTGATTTTCAACATAACCTTTGTATGGGAGGTGGGCGTGGTTATTATCCGATTTCTTCCATTTTTGAACTGTATATGGAAATGCCTGAAGAGTTTGGTTGACATCGCTATAGTAGTTTCCGAGATACGTACAAAAAACTTAGTAGGGGGCGGGGCCACGCCCACTTTTCCAAAAAGCTACGTCCAAATATGCCCCTCCCTAATGCGATCCTTTGTGCCAAATTTCACTTTAATATCTTTATTTATGGCTTAGTTATGACACTTTATAGGTTTTCGGTTTCCGCCATTTTGTGGGCGTGGCAGTTGGCCGATTTTGCCCATCTTCGAACTTAACCTTCTTATGGAGCCAAGGAATACGTGTACCAAGTTTCATCATGATATCTCAATTTTTACTCAAGTTACAGCTTGCACGGACGGACGGACAGACAGACATCCATCCGGATTTCGACCCTACTCGTCACCCTGATCACTTTGGTATATATAACCCTCTATCTGACTCTTTTAGTTTTAGGACTTACAAACAACCGTTATGTGAACAAAACTATAATACTCTCCTTAGCAACATTGTTGCGAGAGTATAAAAATAGTCGAATTTAAAATAAGTTCTGCTATTCAGGAAATGGACTTTATTGAAGGTATGTGCTTATTAAGTAATCCGAATTTAAGGGTTCAAAAACTCTTTGTATAAATAACAATTTTTGATAATTATTAATGATTTTCGATGCTTTTTATTCCGGTTTTAATTTGCTGATTGTAAACAAAAAACAGCTCTTAATAGCAGATATTCCAATAAGAAAATCTAAATGGAAATGCCATTCGCTTAGTTTTATTTATTTTATCATAATCTGTAAACAAGGGTCTAGGTTGGTCAAAGTTGGTTATTTTGTCAGACCGCATTTTGTTGTTGTTTACTTAATCACATAACCACATAACCCGATAACCACCTTATCGTGAACAGCCTAAAAGTAAGGCGCTGAGAAAGCTGATAACCTTTCATCAATAAGATGTTTTAATTTTGTCACATATGTACATCTTCTCTGTTAGTTTGAATTTCATTCCCTCTATAACATACCTATAGAGCTACAATGACTAACGTAACATATATATATCGGGTGATTTTTAAGAGCTTGATAACTTTTTTAAAAAAAAACGCATAAAATTTGCAAAATCTCATCGGTTCTTTATTTGAAACGTTAGATTGGTTCATGACATTTACTTTTTGAAGATAATTTCATTTAAATGTTGACCGCGGCTGCGTCTTAGGTGGTCCATTCGGAAAGTCCAATTTTGGGCAACTTTTTCGAGCATTTCGGGCGGAATAGCCCGAATTTCTTCGGAAATGTTGTCTTCCAAAGCTGGAATAGTTGCTGGCTTATTTCTGTAGACTTTAGACTTGACGTAGCCCCACAAAAAATAGTCAAAAGGCGTTAAATCGCATGATCTTGATGGCCAACTTACGGGTCCATTTCTTGAGATGAATTGTTCTCCGAAGTTTTCCCTCAAAATGGCCATAGAATCGCGAGCTGTGTGGCATGTAGCGCCATCTTGTTGAAACCACATGTCAACCAAGTTCAGTTCTTCCATTTTTGGCAACAAAAAGTTTGTTAGCATCGAACGATAGCGATCGCCATTCACCGTAACGTTGCGTCCAACAGCATCTTTGAAAAAATACGGTCCAATGATTCCACCAGCGTACAAACCACACCAAACAGTGCATTTTTCGGGATGCATGGGCAGTTGGCCACCAAGATCATGCGATTTAACGCCTTTAGACTATTTTTTGTGGGGCTACGTCAAGTCTAAAGTCTACAGAAATAAGCCAGCAACTATTCCAGATTTGGAAGACAACATTTCCGAAGAAATTCGGGCTATTCCGGCCGAAATGCTCGAAAAGTTGCCCAAAATTGGACTTTCCGAATGGACCACCTAAGACGCAGCCGCGGTCAACATTTAAATGAAATTATCTTCAAAAAGTAAATGTCATGAACCAATCTAACGTTTCAAATAAAGAACCGATGAGATTTTGCAAATTTTATGCGTTTTTTTAAAAAAAAGTTATCAAGCTCTTAAAAAATCACCCGATATGTATATTAAACAGAATTTTTCAATAAATTTAAATTCAACAAGTACGAGTACATAAAAGTTGATCAACAGAAATTGCACTAAACGACGTAGTAAATATAATAGAAAAGTAATTAGACCTCCAGCCATACACAATGACGACATGGAAGAAGCTTTTAATAGCAAAGAGTCTCATTGAGTCTTTGACAAAGGTCGGCATAGATATGCAGATGGATTCAATCGATGCTTATGCATAAAATTAGTGTCATCATGGGACCTATCCTGAACTTGGGACGACTATAGGCATAAGTGGGACCAGCATGAAGATTTGATTGTAAAAATTCTTTGTTCATGGTGGAGCGCACACAATTTGTCGATCACCTAAAAAAATGTTCGTTTAGATTGGTCGGGCGAAATGTTAAAAACAATACAATAGCGGTTTTTAGAAACACGCCGATTAAATCGGTAAAGGTCTTGAAACGACGGACGCAGAGCAGACGACTGTATGGGTGTTTCAAGATGAGCCGAAACCAACAAAAGCTGTTCGGACAGGTAGCGCTTCCAAGGAAATGGTTGCCTGTTCTTTTGAAACAACTAAACATATCTCAACCATACCACTAGAACAATGCAGAACATTAAATTCATATGGTACACAGTCATTTATTTGCAAGCTGTCTTTCAAGAAATTAGAAGAACCAACAAGACGGGACACTCTTCACCACGATAAACCGAGTTCTCAAACATCGACTTAAACAATTGCATTTTTGAGTACTTAAACCCTGAATTTGATTAGTCATCCACAGTATTGTCTTGACTTTGCACCGAATTATTTCTTTTTATTCTCGTACGTAAAAGATAAACTAATTGGTCAACGTTTTCCGTAGAGGTGGTTGAAGCATTCAGTACAAACAAAATAAGAGCTGCCGAAATGCTTCGGAGACCCTATAAAGTATATATATAAATGATCAGTATGTTGAGCTGAGTCGATTTAGCCATATCCGTCTGTCTGTCTGTCCGTCTGTCCGTCTCTCTGTATATATACGAACTAGTCCCTAAGTTTTTAAGATATCGTTTTCAAATTTTTCTAAAGTCATTTTCTCTTCAAGAAGCTGCTCAATTGTCGGAACTGCCGATATCGGACCACTATAACATATAGCTGCCATACAAACTGAACAATCGGAATCAAGTTCTTGTATGGAAAACTTTCACATTTGACAATGAAACTTCACGAAATTTGGTATAGATTGTTTTCTAAGGCAATAATGTAATCTCCAAAGAAATTGTTCAGATCGGCTAACGATAGCAGATAGCTGCCATACAAACTGAACGATCAGAATCGAGTGCTGGTATGGAAAACTTTTGCATTTGAGGTGGTATCTTCACGAAATTTGGTATAGATTATTTTCTAAGGCAACAATTTGTTCTTAGCATATATCTCTTTTTTTAAAAAAAAACGCATAAAATTTGCAAAATCATCGGTTCTTTAAAACGTTAATTGTTTGAAGATAATTTCATTTAAATGTTGACCGCGGCTGCGTCTTGGTGGTCCATTCAGCATTTTGGGCAACTTTTTCGATAGCCCGAATTTCTTCGGAAATGTTGTCTTCCAAAGCTGGAATAGTTGCTGGCTTATTTCTGTAGACTTTAGACCTGACGTAGCCCCACAAAAAATAGTCTAAAGGCGTTAAATCGCATGATCTTGGTGGCCAACTGCCCATGCATCCCGAAAAATGCACTGATTGGTGTGGTTTGTACGCTGGTGGAATCATTGGACCGTATTTTTTCAAAGATGCTGTTGGACGCAACGTTACGGTGAATGATCGGAATCAAGAGGAAGAACTGAACTTATATGGAAAACTTTCGCATTTGACCCGTAAGTTGGCGTCATGTTTAACGCCTTTAGACTTCACGAAATTTGACATGGATTACTGCTTAAGGTAATAACATAATATCCGAAAAAATTGTTAAAATCGGATTACTATAGCATATAGCTTCCATACAAATTGGACATAGTTATTAAAAGAAATGTACCTGTGTACGGTATATTAGCTTCGGTGCAGCCGAAGTTAACGTTTTTTCATGTTCATCTTTAAATTTCTATAGCACGGAGGCATTTTATGGTATCGCTTTGACTTTAGACATATGTTCCTCAGAATTTAATTCTCTACAAAAGTGCCCATTGCGACAAAGTCAACCTGACTTTTTCACGTAATTCGCATTTTTTTGTATATATCTCGTAAATAACAAGAGCCATATGGAATGGCTGTTTGGAATTTTCATAGATTTTTTATTACATACCATCTATGAAAATTCTATAAAGCCTTACTTAAAAAGCCAAATATATCGAGAAGTATTAATGATACCGATTTTGACCTTGTACATTTTTTGTAGCAAATAAAATTTCCTACAAGTTTGTCCTGAACATTTTTTCTATAGCTCTTTTCATTTACGAGATATATACAAAAAAATGTGAATTTCGTGGAAAAATCAGGTTTAGAGCCCCGTACTACCTCGCCGGTGTGAGTTTCGATTTTGACGCAATGGGCACTTTTGCAGAGTGTTTAGTAATGAGGAATATGTGTCTAAAGTCAAAGCGATTCCATAAAATTCCTCTGAGCTATAGAAATTTAAAGATAAAAAGTCACGATTGTCCTGTATTTTCAATGGAAAATGTTTACGTGCTTTGGTCCAGTCCTTAATGTTTATTATATTAAGGGCTCAAATTTTCAGGGAATTTTTTATTTTGGAGGAAAATGAATAGTTAAAAAAAATACTCTAATATATATACATAGATTAAAATGGAGAATATTTTGAAAACCAATAAAGCGAGTTTTGATGGCTAAAATTGGTTTTTGTTCTCTTCTTCCGAAATATAAGGAAGACGACAATGTGGGTTTCGGTCTTTTCGAATAAGCAACTCAACACTAAAGTTGAGTAACCCACGACTCTGTGACATCAACAAATTATATAAGCACAAGGACTCTCTTCGTTGTACTGAACGATATACTATTTCTACTTAATTGAGGAGGAATTAAAGCAGTATCTTATGCAGATGATGTAGTTTTAATTGTACCAGGTCTTTTCCTTTGACAATCAGTGAGATTAAGGAAGGACCCTTACGAAGTTTACATCTATGGGTCGCGAATAATGGACTAGGGTTAACTCTGATAAGACGGAATTGATGCTGTTCTTGAATAAACCAACCTATGGTACCTCAATTTCTACAACCCTCATACGGTGGTGGTACAATTTTTCTGTCCCCCACACCAATATATTTGGGGATCGAGACAGATACACAACTGAATTGGAAAATGAATATTGATAAACATATTAAGAAAGCTTATATGTCGTATTACACGTGCATGTGGATGTATGTTCAAATTCAGTAAAAGTTGCCCATAGACATATTCATACTTAAAGTGGCAACTCTTTATGCTACAATGATTAACCAGATTGGTGGTTGAAACAGAAATAGTGTTATAGACATAGCGAAATTCTGAAGCAATATGCAAACTGCCAAGCAGATTAGAGGCAGTTATTGATGCGAAAGGCGATGTGACCAATTATTAATTTACCACCTTATTACAGTAAGTTAAGATAAATAACAAAATTAAAAAATTATTGATAATAAATACAAGAAACTAAAGTTTAAGTTTTGTGTGAATATTTTTGACTACCGTTAAACTTCAGCTAACTTGCTCCGTTTTCAGCCTTATGCACCGTCATCTTTATCAAATTGACTTCAGTCTCTAGTGTACAGATCAAGGCTTACAACAACAATAACAACGACAACAATAAATCACGATTTCTGTGACATTTCCAAAAAAAAGTTCCTTCTGTACTTTTGACCAGCTCTGTTTTCGATTTGGAGATGTAATAATGAAGACTTTTGAAATAACATTTATTATAATCATTTTTTGGTTTCTGTTCCGGTGTATAGAAAAGATGGTTTTCCAACTCGTGAACAGGCCACGTATATCTGGCCGAGTGAAAAACATAGCATTTCCAAATGTATACCATACACTATGCGATTATCCTTGTGTATGTATACCATACACTATGCGATTATCCTTGTGTCTCAAATGCAATTTTCACTGTAAACTGAATACGTTTGAACTGAAATGGCAAATCGTTAGAACTCAGAGGAATTCGTAGAATCAAGCATTCTGCCCCGTTGTATTCGATAGCTGCGTCGTAATCAGTCAGGTTCCATTACACAGTTTCGGCACCTGAAGATTGTGGAACATAATAACGACAGATCCATTTTTGAGACGCAAAAGATGCGGTGGCATACCAAGCGCAAGTCTCCCGGAATTTGACTTTGAATCTTCCAGTTTAAGTCAACAACACAAGTATTTTTGGCAGCTAACATTGCGCGTGCACTTAGGGAATTGTAGTTACGATAATTTGTCCAAGGTCCGAATATTTGTGATGAGTTCATCTTTGGTGAAGTGGTGTTTTCTCTGTCTGTACTGTACTGTATTCACTGTGTTGAAATAGACTATTTGGTCATTCTCCAAATTAACTGCGAGACGCACAACAATCGGAAAACGTTCATAAATCGCAAAATTAAATATCATACAAAGCGCTTTATTGCAGTTCACGTATCGACCGTATCGTTTAAGACCAGTAACCTCCATGTTGCTTCCTTTGGTGACGTATTTATAAACGTATTTTATCGATTACAGCAAACTGCAATACGCGACATTGACATGACTTTTGAATGTGAATTAGACAACAGTGGCGAATATGGTACCATTCATATGTTGTCGACTTCGATGTGTTGTTAACTTCGATATTCACGCCTCTAAATTGAATGCTAAATTTTCTGCCATTGTCATCTGGTAAGCGACGCTGATACATTGGATATCCATCATTTCTAGTTTGTGTTTCCGAAAGACAAGCACCTGGATAGTGTTTCGTACATTTATTGTCAGACATACAAACCGAAGTGGTATTGTGATGTCCGTAAGGTACATGAACCATATTGGTTTCGTATAATTCTGCTTCTATCTCTGGATCAGGAATTTCCGCAGAAATGATTTCATCAATTTGATTTGGTGTAACCACCATCCACCATCCAAAGAAGAATATGTGCGTGCGGCAAACCTCTCTTTTGCCACTCAACAGAGTACATCTAGCATCTAACAGCACCACATATACGTTGCTTTAAGATAAAGTTTACAAAACATCGCAACTGTTGTTTTAAAAGTTGTCCTCTGACATCGTGACGATCGCTTGCTGATTGCCCGCGATCCATAATTTCATTCGTATGTCATCGCATCCTGGGAATACTCGGTCATGTGCCATGGGCTGTCAATATATGTACATACTTATGTTGACGCCAAAACGAACGCGACCTCTTCGTGGCATCGTAACAAATTTCAATCTGTAATTGAGCACTTTATGTGAAACACATAACGTTTTCACGGAATAAATTTCAATAATTTTTTTTTGAATAACCGGAATAAAGAAAGCAAATCGACAATTGAAAAACAAAAGGAAAAGAGTTGAAAAAAAAGTTTTTGTATGAAAAAAAGTTATTTTTTTGGAATTGTCCAACTTTCCGACTTTTCCTCACGAAAAGCATACGGTTTTTTATTTTTAAACTTTCCTCGATCCACAGCGAACAACCTCTGAAAATTTCATCAAGATTGGTTTAGCTGTTCTCGAGCATTAGCGTTACTAACAGCATTCATTCGTTTGTATGGGAAAAAGAAAAGGGCTCTTTTTAAGGTTTTTCTGGCAATTATTCGAATTTTTTCGCCATAAAACCATCCTTGAGCCTCAACGAACATTTAAAAAAAGAAATTGGGAAAATTAATCCAGGCGTTTTTGAGTTATGCGCCAGCATTTAAAATCATGTTCGTTTTTATTTCCTTTTTAAAATCGTATTTGAAAATTTATTTTCTTCATAATTTTTTTTTTTTCGGAAAATTTTCCAGAATTTTCTTAAGTATTCTCCTTGTTTGGGCGGAGACCTGTCCGAATTGGTGGTAAATACCGAAATCGGTCCAGGTGTTCTCCAGTTATAAGCGTAGTAACTAACATCACTTTCTTTTATATATATAGAAAATTGATTTGTACCGCTTATAATGATTTTTGTGTACGATCTTTAAACGCACACATTATTTGCATTTCCATGTCAAATGTAAATAGGATCTAATAATTAGCTATATATCGTTTATAAATGTCCATATAACTAATGAGAAAACGAAAATACACTTTCATTATGCTTTTCATGTTTGTATGAACGCTCATTAAAATTGTATACTTGACTTCACTTGTCATCAACATGTGGAAGTGATGTTTTTGTGCAGAACAATAAGAGAAATCAAACTGATTATGTGTCAAGTATGGCCTATATTAAGGTGTCCGCTGTTTCCCAAATTAATTTTTTTGATCTCCCCTATAGTTTAAGTTTTTATCTTTAGAAAAAACGGATCCAATTTCAAAAGTATTTAAATCATTTTACTTTTCCCATATATTTTTTAAAAGATTTTTTGATAATTTATAATACATAAACTTTAGTCCAAAGCAATTAATTGTGAATTTGGAGATAGTAATATTTTAGTATGAAATTTTATCCTCAACAAAAGTTGTGATGTATTTTTTTCATAAAGCCAGTCCTTTAAAAGTTATTCGCGGTTAAAGTCAGGCGTATTTGATGCCTATTCCTTATTCACCATGTACAGAATGTCGTATGAGCAACATACAATGTATAAATCACTTGTATGAATGTTCCGATCATTAGATGTTAACTTCACTTAACTTTTAAAGAAATGACTTTATGAAAAGAAGTATCTAAACAATTTTAGTACAACAAATAATTTTGTATTGGAATGTTCCTTTTGAAAGTTGTAAATTTAGTTGCTTACTGCGAAATATTAAAAAATTCCATATTTTTGACATGTAGAAATAAATATAATATAAACTGAAAAGGTAGAATTGGTTATGTTTAGTGCAAAGAGTGCAAGCTGAAAATTTGAAAAAAAAGAATAATTTGAAAATAACAGACACCTTAATATATTTATATATATGGCACATATAGTATATCCCTAAGCAACAGATGTTGCTTTACGTTCAATGTATTTATGTTATTATAATTGCCATTGTTGGCTACAATGCGGCTGACGCCTGAGCTGTCATTTTACGATTGCCAAATTCGGTTATCAGTGACAATTTTCTATTTATTTTAAATTGTTACCAATTATCCCATTTATTATTTGAAAACAAAAATCGGTGACTGCCAAGAGCAACGAGGTTCACTCCCCATATTTGAATTTTATTTAAACTGATGCTTTCGAATTCAATCATCTTTCTGTGTATTTGTCCGTATCTTCTCATTTGTTGCATATTAGTACAAACATCAAATCGAAATTGCTCAAGTATCATATACACATATTCAATCTATACCATATGTTGTAACAAAAAAAGCAATAAACATCGATGCAAATTGGAAGTAGCTAGCAATATTAATTGCTTTTAATATTTGCTGTCATTCGATTCTAATATGAATTATCAAGCGTATGTATACCAATACTTCAAGGGGTATGTAACGAGCACCCAAGAATAGAGCTAGGATTGTATCAAAGCCGATTACATGAAGGTAGAATTAAGCAAGGTAAATATGCATGCGTATTTAAGCAAATAGAAAGATACAACGTTTTTCCGAACGATGATTTTAAAGTGATGCGATATTGCCAAGTAATGTGAT
This sequence comes from Bactrocera neohumeralis, assembly GCF_024586455.1. Classification (NCBI taxonomy): domain Eukaryota; kingdom Metazoa; phylum Arthropoda; class Insecta; order Diptera; family Tephritidae; genus Bactrocera; species Bactrocera neohumeralis. The sequence goes on along the minus strand of NC_065920.1, from coordinate 55,295,479 downwards.
GTAACGAGAGGTGATGTATTATGTTGTAATTTGTTCAGATGTGTTATCAAACTTTATGATGACTTATGTTCTTTCATCACATCGTCATATGCATATGATGTAACGTCATATAATGCATTGCCGTTTGTGGGGTAAATATGAAAGCTCTGGTGAAAGGATCTACAGTCTGCTGACGTGATGCCTACATAAGAGTAGATGTCATGTCATTCAGGTGATTCGAATACATATATAATTTTGCGAATTATTGCGAATTGTTAACACAAGTAGTGAAGATATTTTAGGTTTGATCGGCTAAAATTTAAATGAAAATAGTTTTAATTGAAGAATTTTGCAACCTCTATCGGAAATTCCCAGTAAATTGTTAAATGCTATTGCTAAAACAGCAAAAAAGATACTTAGAAGAGGGCTAGAAAAGAAAAAAATGTACATAAATTTAGCTTTCTCTTTGCTTTGTTGGCCTTAGTACTTATATGAACACATGCACATAAGCATATCTAAATAAAGGCAAACCAGCAATTCAAACCAAAATACTACCGCACTGCTACCTGAAGAATCGAAGAAGAAGATGCTTTTGCTGCTCTGTGGTAGCTAAACATTTCTTTCTATTCGATTAAGCATTAACATAACACTCTTTTCGTGCTCTATACTTTTACTATTGAAATTTTATCTAACTATTTACATTCTTATTCTATCAAGAAACCCAGAGGGACTTGGATGTAGAAAAGAATTGGATACTTCCTACTGAAAAAATAAGTAGAGGTACTGTCCTACAATAATACTATCTAATTTCGTTATTCTGATCAATGTCATTGGAGCGAAGGACCTCCACTTCGCTGACGAATTCATATGACGGAAAGTACTTTCCCCACACCAATATTTTATTAATTCGGTAACTACTTACTATAAACTCAGTATTTCGTATACTTCGAAGTACTTTCCTTCAAACTATTTTTTCTATTACATACTAGTAACTACTTAATAAACCTACCAATAGCAGAAACAGTGGACACATTAATTTTATTTAAATATTTTATTTTTTAGATTTTAATATGGAGTTTGTTTTAAAATGACTATTTTTCGCCAGTTTTAAAGCTTGTCGCAAGTCTTTAACAAACTCGCCATGGGAATATCCCTCTTTCATTGATGCCTCTGAAATCATAAAAAATTTTAGAAAATATGTATATATTTTTTCCTTTCTAAAATTATTTACCAAACAAGCAGTCGATTAACCCCTTGCATTCCTTTAAGGAGTATTTGGAATGAATGCCATCGTAGTTCAACTGAACAATAAGACTCCTTTCGAAAATACCCTCAATAGATTTAATAATCCCCGTTTTGCCTATTATATTTGTAATGATTTTTATCTATAGAAAAATAGGTATAATATTTATTAGTCAAATAGTGAATCTTAAGGGATTATTTAGACAACTTACATAGTCTGCACTGGAACCTGCCACTATATCTGCATTCAGTTTTTTAATGCTTCCAAGTTGGACAACGGGAACACACTTCTCGTTCCATAGGAGCCTACATCTTTTTCAAATAGCTGCTTAAACATCGCCAACGTTTCTGCTTGTTGTCTTGATAACTATATATGTATATATATACATCTCCACTTTTATTTCTATGCACTTTATATTTATTGCTTAATTTATTTGCAACACCCACAAACAAAATTCTGCTTTAAAGTGACAAATAACTTCATGGACGAGAACGTTTACCAAAAAATGCCGTTACTGCTTGAAAAAAAAAAATTCAACATATCAAATACAACAACAGAAATTTGTACAAGCATACAATTTGCTGAAATCGTAAGCGGCTTAGTAGCGAGGTTGAATTAAATTTATAAACCTTTTCTTCATTGGCATACCATCAATTTACGAAGTAATTACTTTCATCTTCCATAGCCAATAAGTACTTTCAAAACTAATGAAATATAGAAATACTTTTTCCAAGTTCCACTGGGAAATGCTAAACACTATATAGATATATTTAGTAGCTACTACGAATGTACATGTAATGTATAATTTGTAGATGTGTAAGTATTGAAAAATTTCCCTTTTTGTTGCAGCTTTAGAGCACCGCTTTGCTGGTTAATGCTGAAGATGTGGAAAAAAAGTCTGGAAAAACAAATTGCTAAAAACAGCATTGCAATCACAATACATTGAACTGGAGTCAGCCGCAGGAACGCACATGCTATGAAAACCTTGTTTGCTGCCAGAAGAGCCATATGCGGGAAAAGTTTTGCAATAACAATAACATTTACATAAAAAAAAACAAGGTGACTTAGTCTGAGCTAAACGCAGACGTAAAATGCGAGTGTGTTGTTTGTACAGGATGCAAGGAGTTTGATCTTCATTTCAGCAGATTGAAATTGGGCGAAGACTTTTGCGTGACTTCATAGTTAAGACAGACGATGAAAGCGGTAAGGACTGATCAATTATATATTTCTATGTACTTCCGATTTTCTTCTAAGCTGCGCTTCCACGCGTCTTAAATTTGCTAAAATTTTTGTTTTATTGTTACTCTTTTTGAATACTAAACCTTATTCCGTCTGATTTTTAGCGTAAGAATTTCAAAGCAACTATTCCAAGCGAAGCTAGGTCCTTCTCCACTTAGTCATTCCAACCGAGAGGAGGTTCGTCTTCCTCTGCTCCCACGGCGGGTACTGCGTCGAATACTTTCAGAGCTGGAGTATTTTCGTCCATCAGGACAATATGACCTAGCCAGCGTAGACGCTGCCTTTTAATTCGCTGAACTATGTCGCGGAACTTTTCTCTCGAAAACTCGCAACATCAACTCATCAGTTGTTGTCATCGTCCAAGCCTCTGCACCATATAGCAGGACGGGAATTATTATACTTTTCAATTGCCTACTCAATCCGAAGAAGCATTTGTTGGCAAAAGTTGTCCTGCGTTGGATTTCTAGGCTGACATTGTTGGTTGTGTTTATGCTGGTTCCTAAATATACGAAACTATCTACAACTTTAAAGTTATGACTGTCAACAGTGACGTGCGAGTCAAGTCGCGAGTGCGACGACTGTTTGTTTGATGACAGGAGATATTTCGTTTTGCCCTCGTTCACTGCCAGTCCCATCTGCTTTCCTTCCTTGTCAAGTCTGGAGAAAGCAGAACGAACGGCGCGGGTGTAGGGCCGATGATATCAATATCATCGGCATACGCCAGCAGCTGTACACTCTTATAAAAGATTGTACATACTCGATTAAGTTCTGCAGTTGGAACTATTTTCTCCAGCAGCAGATTAAAGAAGTCGCACGATAGGGAGTGGCCTTGTCTGAAACCTCGTTTGGTATCGTACGACTCGGAGAGATCCTTCCCGATCCTCACGGAGCTTTTGGTGTTGGTCAACGTCAGTTTACACAGCCGTATTAGTTTTTCGGGGATACCAAATTCAGACATCGCGGCAGAGAGGCAGCTCCTTTTCGAGCTGTCGAAAGCAGCTTTGAAATCGTCAAAGAGGTGGTGTGTGTCGATTCTCCTTTCACGGGTATTTTCCAAGATTTGGCGCATGGTAAATATCTGGTCGGTTGTTGATTTTCCAGGTCTAAAGCCACACTGATAAAGTCCAACCAGTTTGTTGATGGTGGGCTTTAATCTTTCACACAATACGCTCGATAGAACTTTATATGCGATGTTGAGGAGGCTTATCCCACGGTAGTTGGCGCAGATTGTGGGGTCTCCTTTTTTATGGATTGGGCATAGAACACTTAAATTCCAATCGTTGGGCACGCTTTCGTCCGACCATATTTTCCAAAGGAGCTTATTCATGCTCCTTATCAGTTCTGCGCCGCCGTGTTTAGATAGATCGGCTGGCAATCTATCGGTCCCCGCCACTTTGTTGTTCTTCAGGCGGGTAACTGCTATTCGATCTTTTTCATGGTCGGGCAATGGAACGTCTGCTCTATCATCATCGATTGGGGAATCGGGTTCTCCTTCTCCTGGCGTTGTACGTTCTCTGCCATTCAGCAGGCTGGAGAAGTGTTCTTTCCATAATTTAAGTATGCTCTGGGCATCGGTCACTAGATCACCCATGGGGGTTCTACAAGAGTGTGCTTCGGTCTTGAAACCTTCTGTGTCGGCCAGCTTATCAAGCTCTTCATAATCACGCATTTCGGTCTCTTTCTTTTTTTGTCTGCAAATGCGTCTCGCTTCCCTCTACAACTCTCGATATCTGTCCAATCCCGCACGTGTTGTGGTCGATCGTAACGTTGTGAGGTAGGCAGCCTGTTTTATCTCCTTTGCGACACGGCAATTTTCGTCGTACCAATGGTTTCGGTTGCAGCTGTACGTAAGGAGTTTTAAATGCCGTTCCATAGTCCCTTATACCGAGTTGTTGTCGAGTGCTCTCAGAGAGCATCAGTGCATACTGGGTAGAAAAGCGTTCGTCTGTCTGTTGTGATTGCAACTTCTCGACGTCGAACCTTCCTTGTGTTTGTTGACATGCGCTTTTTGCTGCACAGAGGCGGATGCGAATCTCGTCTGCAACAAGAAATGTATTTTCTTGTGCTGGAATCTAGTAACACAGATAACCATATGTTCCCCGGCGAAGTCGATCAACCTCAACCTATTTTGGGATGTTTCCTCGCGGAGGCTGAATTTACTGACCGTAGTGCCAAAGATACCTTCTTTGCCCACCCTGGCGTTAAAGTCGCCAAGCATGATTTTGAAATTGTGACGGGGCAGCTCCCATAGGTGTGCTTTAAGTGCTCATAGAAGACATCTTTGGTCACATCGTCTTTTTCTTCCAGCGGGGCGTGGGCGCAAATCAGAGATATGTTGAAGAACCTCGCTTTGATGCGGAATATGGCTAGACGTTCATTCACCGGAGTGAATGATAGTACTCAGCGACGGAGTCTCTTTCCCACCACGAATCCAACACCAAACTGGCGCTCCTTTTTATGGCCACTGTAGTAAATGCCACAATTACCAACTCGCCTCTTATCATGTCCCGTCCATCACATTTCTTGGACGGCGGTAATGTCAGCCTTCACTCTAACGAGGACATCAACCAGCTGGGCAGCGGCACCTTCCCAATTAAAGAGACAGACATTCCAGGTGCATGCCCTCAATTCGTAGTCCTTATTTCGTTTGCTATGGTCGTCATCAAAAGGGGGGTCTCTCATCCGAGGCTGGTTGTTAGATTTCATTGGGTGCGTTATTTTAAGTGACAGGTTACAAACCCAGCGCACAACGCTGTGTAGGCTTCGTACTTTAGCTCGCCTTCCAACGAATGTTCTTAGGCTACCCAGAGGGTACTTGGTCAAAGACCGGAAGTCGTGAGCTGCTTGAGCCATATGTAAAAGAATCGTGTCTGGTCATTTCCAAGTGAATGGCGATTAGAGAACTTTCCTCACCTGCGTGAACTTCTACACATGACTCCATCCTCCAATCATTCCTCTTTACCTGGAAAATATGCTCATAATATTATTTTTCGATTGGGATTTTTAAGTAATACTAAAACAGAAACGGACCGATTAAAAATATAGATATAACTGCAACGCTAAATGAAGCTTTTAAAGAGATACTTAATCGACCTGAATGAAAGGATAACTGAATTAGTTTATGAAATTATTTTTAGCAAAATTATATTAACAGAAATATCAATCTTGTTTCAAAACCAAAGTTTTCAAGATTAAGAATGTGTCTTAATCTACAGGGCGATTTTCTGTTTTATTCCTCAGAAAGAGACTGTTCACATGAGCTATGAACTGCAACATCTCACATCGCATCACCTCCCGTCACATCACATCAAGTCACGTCACAACACCTCATCACACAACAGTTCACAGCATACACCAATACACACACACGCATCAAACACAGTACTTAACACCGATCATTACTACAACACTACAATACAACAACCACACGATTATCAACGAGACGACTCGTAATCAGCATCTATTCACCACCCAAACCTTCAAAAGGGATTGATCCGACCGGGATCGGCCTCTTACCGTTTGTTCCGTGAAGCAAAGCTGTCGTCCGCGAAATCCAGTTTTTTTCATTTTAACGGCAACAGTCACTGCAATTTCTTTTTTTAACAAACCGCCAAGTGACGTGAGTTACGTGGAGCATACATACGCTAAATAAATATATTATAGTGAAAAGAAAAGTACTTTGCGTTGTGTTTTCCTTTATTGCTGACTGAAACGGTTACTGATGATGAAACAGGTCTCAGGTAAACACTCCAAATATCTTTTTCACCTACATTTATATCCATTGATAACTATCTCCAAAGCTACTAAAGCTACAACCACCAATTACTTTCAGCTTTAATGTTATAACAGCTCTTATCGGCAGTATGAAAATGGATGAAATCGGTTGATAAACCCGTTGCCTCCCCATAAAACTGTAAAAACTTAAATTTACTCGCGGGAGGATTTGACCGAGCTTTAACGGTTTGGTATCTTTGAGTAGAATGTCTCCCATTTTTATGGGAACCCCAAATGGGTTAAATCAGGATACATCTACACCTACTTCCAACAGTTTTAAATCCAATTTGATTATTTCCGTTCGCGTCTACAAATCAAAAAGCTATTAATATAAAAATATAAAAGAACAAACAATTCCACGAGTAATACTTTTAGAGTCTGCCACTTTATGACCAAAAATTGTCAAATTTTAACAAAAACCGTTCAAGCCCGTAGGTACCATATATTTGGACCTCAGTACCTACAGTTGACTTTTATACCGCAAATATGGTTCAGTGTGACAGATATATAATTGAAATTCAGAAAGAATCCTATCCTGATAGTAATATGCCTCCCTCTCTAAAATGGGTTGAATGCGGTCAATGCCTTCCTGATCCCCCATACCTGT
>NC_065920.1:55151469-55288537 GCF_024586455.1 Bactrocera neohumeralis | reverse complement strand
AAAATTTGTTTATTAACGCATCCCCCGATGAACATCCCATTAAGATAGTGAAGCAAAAACAAGGAAGAAACGTTAACCTCGGCTGCACCGAAGCTAATATACCCTTTACAGGTGTATTTCTTTTAGTAACTATGTTTTTAAGTAAATCTGAAGACGTAACCGGCCAGTGGTTTTCATTCAAAGGAAAACATTTTACTAATTCTTTTTAGCCTGGTTGTTTGTTAGAAACATTAAGGTTATTTTATAAAGAAAATTGATCTTTTAGACGTTTATAATTATTTAAAATTTTAAGAAGATTTATTATTAACATAAATTTAATGAAAAAAATTATAATATTTATATATTAGTACATATATAGTATATATTTATACATTAACAGTTTGTTTTAAAAAAAAAAAAAAAAAAACACAGAGCAAATATATATTTATATTTCTATAATACATATTTATGCTATATAAACTACATTACTCATATCTATGACTTACACCTAATATTATTATACTAATACTATCTATTGGAAATTATTCTTGAGATAAAGCCCAAGTCTCAGCAAAGCATAGAATATCAGCAGAACAAATCAGTTTATCTGATCTGATATCTGCAATATGCTTGTTATCCAGGCGTTGTTCCGATTTTTCGGCTAAAAATCTGTAGCATGTCGTCACGCACCTTCTGTCCTCAATCTATTAAGTTGAGTTTTAATGGGATTCTGCTGTCCAAATGGGTTCGGAGGAGAAAATTTCCCGATTATATATAATCCATTCGCATTTGTGGCTCTGCTACATCCTACATATAAAGCTGACCTGCTAATTCTATCCTCTAGATGAACCGCAACTTGAGCGTATGTTCCACCTTGGCTTTTATGTATCGTGATGGCTTCAGCTGGAATGACAGGGAACTGTCTACGTTCTATAGTTATTTGTTCATTTCGCTTGTATTGGAATGATCGGACCACGCTCAAGATTGGTGTCCAATCTACATTGCGACACACCACTGTGATTTCAGGTCCATACGATTTGGTATCCACCTGCATTAGTTCCCCTGCAGCACCATTTACTAATCCATCACTCGTGCTTATGTTGACTGTTACCATATATTTTATCGATGCTTTGAGCTGCAATGTATGAGGCATTCCCTGTGTTTCTGATGGCTCTGCTGCGTTCTGCTAAGGAACTTGACTTAATTGTATCCTTCGCAGTCGAAATGAACTCGTTGGTCATCCTGTTCGCCAGTTTTATTGAATTTAAATTATTTGCTCCAGCATTTGAATAAAAGAGAGTAATGGCTTCATTGGGTATCTCGTTAGAGGTCTTTTCCTTGCTTTTGATTAATTGGATGTCAGCGTGTGTCATATTTACCTTTGACATGTTGTTTAAAGCGATGGCAAATTCTTTATCTTCACGCTGACGCATTATTTCGGTGAGCTCGAAGTATCGAAATTGATCCCAAAGCGGAGTTCCTGTAATTGCACTGTAATGATCATTGCCATTCGGCGCAAATATCCATCGATCTCCTACTGGTGGCAACTGCTTTAAGTCACCAAACACGATAATTGGAATGCCTTCAAAGTAAGCACTGCTCCTAAAAATTTGCTTTAGCCTACTATCTAAATACGCAAACATCTTTGCTCCAACCATTGAAATTGCATCAGTTATTATAAGCCTAATATCTATGAGATTAGCATGAATAGTGTTCAATGTGTCACTATTGGGGGGCCGAAGATCGGCGGAGGACTAGTTGACAAGGAGTGAAAAAACGAATTGAAGTGTTAGACCTCCAATTCCAAATGCTGCTTTGCCAGTGGGTGCAAAGAGTTTAGGTTAGTTCCTGATACACTGTTAGCGCGCAATGTCAACGACTGATGTATAGTCGTTATAAGCCGGGTTTTGCCTACTACAGCACCACCTCCGACATATTCGTAGAAGATTTTCTTCCTACTGACATTGTGCATTACATGAGCAAAATATTCCCTCTGCTTGTTGTTAAGAGATTGTACCATCGCCAGTAAATCTCCTTCTAATATTAGAGGTGGTAGTGTAATTAATCGAACCGCCCCTTCCACACTATTGTTGTCCTCGTGAAAAACATTAACACCTACTTGCTCTGGAACAGCTAGAGCTCTGAATTCGGGATCCAAAAGTTGAGAGGCAACTCTCTCATCGGCTATTTCTTCTGCTGAAACATGCAGGTTTTCCAGAATCCGTTCAACCTCGTTGGATAAAAAAGTGTCATATCGTACCGTCGTATTTTAGATCGCGCTATAAGTGGTCGTGGATGTCCTCTTCTTTCCGCAGTAAATTGTTCGGTTGTAACATTCCTTGGGCATCTACCTTGTCCTGGTGCCATTGCAACTCGTTCAATCGATCTGTTTTCCACGGGTTCATTGTCCATCAAAGTTTCCTGGCCACCTGGATTTAATTCCTCCTCCATTTCCTGTACATTTTCCTGTCGGGCATTAAGCAGGTCTCTTACTGCTGCCTCATCTGCAGGATCCGCCATAAATGGCACACTTGCCATTTGAATGTTGTGCTTAACGTAGAGCTCTGCACCCAACAGGTAATTCAGTGCCTGCAATATTTTTGCTGGTCGCACTGTCTACGTCATATAATTTTGCTGATATTCCAAGCGACGTTTTAGGTGCACTTGAATAATATGGCTGTTGTCAAATCTTCGTAGCATCGTAATTGTCTCCACAACAGAAATCGGGATATTTACTACTGCTCCACGAATAGCACATTGTCGTTCATATCCTAAGGATATGATGCGCATAACTGGAATTCTCGGTGATATTAGTCTTTCCTCCAGACACGTTAAATCCTGAATACATTCCAGGATCAGGAAACTTCAATCCATCTGAGAGCAGATATTTGATATTTTACCTTGTTTGAAAATCCGATAACAGGTGCTGCAAAAATTATATTTTTGGTCCGAAGATGGAAACTTTTCCAGCATCTTCCTAGTGCGTGAACTTTGATGAGATCTGACGTTTTTCTAACTATTTTACTTGGGGAGGGAACCAAGTGCCCCCACAACACACGCATATTTCAGTGGGCCCTTTTTTTATTAACAATGCGTACTTATCAAAGATGTTGGCAGCTCGACGTTGACGTGCTTGTTCTTCTAGCAATGCATTAGGAGAAAGATCACGGCGTCTTCTAATATTCCTCATGGATTGCCTTTCGCTCTCCAACTGACGAATTCCGGGATTCGACCTATGGAATCGTACTCTTTCCAACGTTGATTCCTGCTCGTTTGCAAGTTGTTGCCTGGTTAGCTGGCGTGTTACTCTTCTTTGAAAAGAATTTAAAATTTGTTCACGACGTCTTCTTATTGGATCTCCTCGACGACTTCTCCTCAATGCTGCATCTCGTTGCCTTTCTTCTTCTCTGGTTATTGGATTCTGGCGTCGCACAGAACGTTCCATTGTGTCGCGCTCCTGCTCCTAAGCTCTATATTCCCGATTCAACCGCCTGATTGAATGTCCTATTGTGTCGCGCTCCTGCTCCGCTGCTCTATATTTTGATTGGTCCGTCTATTTAAATGTTCCGCGGTGTTGCGTCCCTGTTTCTCTGCTCTATACTATGGATTCAAACGCCCATTTAAATGTTCCGCTGGGTTACGTTCCTGCTCCGCAGCTCTGTGAAGCAGGTTTTGTCGTCTATTGGAACATGCAGAACTGTCCTGAATTCTCTCTTCATTACGAAACTCCAAATTTGAACTGCGTAATTGTGCAATATAGTCGGCGTTCCTCAGTCGATTTATTTCCAAATTTTGACTATATTGTTGTCGGCTTCAATTCTAAGCATTGCGACGTCATTTTTCCTGCGACTGCCTAGATACTGTTGGCATTTTTATAAATTAATATAAAATATTTATACCAATAAAAAATATACAAAAAAATTAACAGTTAAAAATTAATAATAAATAGATAAATAGTAATATATTCCAAAAAAATAATGGTAATTTTTTTTAAAAGGATTTTTTCAATAAATTTCATAGTTGCTTGTGTTGTTCTAAGTTTAAGCTGTAGGCGTAAACTGAAGTAATCCGTTGTGTTTACACCCTATTTATAAAGTTTTTCCTTCCTGTTTTTTACCTGGTTCCACTTTACCTAACCTTCCAACTTTGTTTTTTACCTACTTATTAGTTAATTAGGGTTGGATAAATATGCTTACAACGTTAATAATTCATATCTGGAAAAATTAGGGATTTATTTATTATATTACTAATTTAATCATATTTTTGCTACTTATCTTATGTGTCGGGAATTCGACTCCCCAAACGATGACGATGAAAAAGACGTTCCATTGCCCGACCATGAAAAAGTTCCCACCAGCGAGGACAAAGAAGTGAAGCAAATAAGTCTGTTAGTGAAAATTCTCTTGTCATCTGACAAACAGTCGTTGCATTCGCGACTTGGCTTCCACGTCACTGTTAGCAGTCATAACTTCGAAATCGTAAATAGTTTCGTCTATCTTTGAACCAATATTAACACCAACAACCACTTCAGCGTCGAAGTCCAATGCATAATAACTCTTGCCGGTAGGTGCTATTTCCGACTGAGTACGTAATTAAGAAGACCAAATTCTGTAAGTCACTCATCATCCCTGTTCTGGCGTATGGTGCAGACAACATTTGATGAGTCGGCGCTACGAGTTTTTGAGAGAAAGACTCTGCGTAAGATTTAATGACTAGATAGGAAAGGACCTGGAATCTTCAATTGGTGCGAAACAGAGAAAAGGAAGAATGACTGGTGCGCTGTTGTAAACTCTGCTATAACCGTAGCGGTGTCTACGCCAATAGAGAAAGAAAGAAATTCCATCAATTCTTCAAGATATAGTCAAAGAGTGCTATGCTCTGTATCAGTTTACTTAAAGTACAATAATGTGCTATATAAATAGACGTACCTTGATTTCAGGTCGGTGTCTACTGCATTAAAATAACATACTCGTACAAACATACATTTATTACAATGCTCTTACAATTAATTACTACTGTGCTGTTGTATTCTACATATGTTATATGTATATTTGATTATTTGCACACAGATGTTTTCAATGTAGAGCCACCAAAATATCTTAAAGGCAACATTCACAAACAATTATATACCAAAATAAAATATATTCGTTCATTCAAGGAATGATTTGGCTCGAAAGCTAAACTAATAAAGAATTGTATTATATAAGCATTTACTTATACATGAAACTTTATTGCATTTAGCTTAAGTTTTACTCAAGCAACTCGAGATAAGCATACATTTAGCAGAATTGCAAAATGTTGAATTTGCTGCTAATATTTAGCCATTGCAGTTTTATACATACAGGGTTTGTCCGGAAAGTATTAGGACTGATTTTCTTCGACCATACTCGGAATTCGGTAGGAGGCGTTCTAGCTAACGAACGAGCGGCTGGTCAATTGTCTCCGAGCATCTGGAGAGTCAGGACAGACATTTTCGAGCGACATGTTTCTGTGAGTGGTTCAAGCCGAAAATGCAATGTTCTTTAGAGCAGAGGTACGCGATTAAATTCTCTGTGAAACTCGGAAAATCTGCCACAGAGAGGTTTGATATGATCAAGCAGACTTACGCAGATGTTGCTTTAGCAAGAAGTGGTGTGTTTCGGTGGCACCAGGCCTTTTTGGAGTGCCGGGAAGAGGTCGCTGATGAAGACCGTGCTGGGAGACAATGTGACTTTTAATTGTCTTTTTGACATCAAAGTCATTGTCCATCATGAATTTGTTCCTCCTGGAAAAACGGAACGCAAGTTTGAAGATGCGCAATGTGTGACTCAAATATAGTTCAAAAACGCCCGGCTCACCAACGACCAGAAATTGCGGCTCAGTGATGGCCCAGAGTCATCCCGATCCTGAGGCAAAAAGACATTTTTAGACAGGAGGGGATCCAAGCAGCATGCACCTCGGTTCTCAAAGCTATTCCGGAGAATGCCTTCCGTGACTTCTTCAAGGCTTGGAAATCGCGCTGGCAGCGCTGCATCGACGTAGAAGGAGCTTATTTTGAAAGTTTTCAAAGAATTGTAACAATTGCTCCAATATTTTTTTTAACGAGTACGTCTTATTACTTTTTAGACAAACACTGTAGATACTTACACAGTTGTGATTTTTGGTGAAGTTCTTGAATCCTTCATTTATACGCTTACTTGACCGTGTCTAACCTGACAACAACCGAAGTGTATTGCATAATTAATGTGGCACTAATTATAATGAAGTTGAAAAAGGATACAGTATAGTAACTGCATATGTATTGTACGACTACACTCCAATCTAACCATATGCAACAAAGCATTTGCATAGGTGTTTAAGTACTACGTTAAAGATACTCGTATGTTGGCCAGGAGCCTTAGACACTTAGGTCAATAGTCAAGTTGCTGCGTGGTTGGTCAGCTTTGGAGCAGGTTTTGAATTCATGTACAAGATAATTTGGTATGTTAGAAATTAAATCAAAGGTCAATAGTCAAGTTGCTGTGGGTTGGTCAGCTTCGACAGGTTTTAATTATTAATATGGATGTTAGAAATTAAATCAAAAGATTTTGGCTTGCAAATAATTGAATTAATTTATATGTCAGATTACAACAAAAATATTTACTGATGCATAATATTTGAAACCATATAGGGATAACTTATTATTTTTACTTAATTAACTAACATATATTTAAGAAGAATTCCTAATTAAAATAGTTTTACATTCAAGATTCTATGGGCATATCTGGTTAATTAGAGAGTTTAATTTATTTAAAATAATACGTACTGGAAGGTATTGAAATTATATATAGTAATAATTTGCGCCCTAGCCGCACTCCCTGAAACGTCAATAATCATTGTGTGCGTGGCAGCTATAACACGTGCGGAACCAGGTCACAGCTGAAAGAGAGAAAGCTTCAACGGAGCACCTTCGACATATTCGGTTTAAGGGTTCGCCGAAATCTAATTGCTGCGTCTGAATATTGTCGTGCGACTGCGAGCGTGGTATAATGGTCTTGAAACATGCGGCTTTATAATGTATAAACTTGTCTAGTGAGATCATGCGCTGGGCTGGGACTCGCCATGCGGAAACCACACACATTGAAAATGAAACAACAGCGTCGGTTGAAAGACGCTATCTATGATTTAAGGTCACGCACCTGGAATGACCGGTCACTAAATTGGGAAGTTGTCGAAGCCCAACTGGTTAATGTCCTCGTTGAAAGGCTGACATCACCGCCGTCCTAGAACCAATAAACGGGACAAGGACGGAGACGCGTAGGGTCTTGTGACATTTACTACAGCTTGGCGGGAGAAAGACCTAGACGTCGTGTCCTGAAATTCCTTCTGGTGGATGAGCGTCTAGTCTTAATCAGCATCAGAGCAAAATTTTAATACTAATTTGCGTCCACGCTCCGATGGAAAAGAAGGACGATATGACCAAAGATGACTTTTATGAGCGGCTGGAGAGCGCTTACGACAATTGCCCCTGTCACGATGTAAAAATTGTGTTTGTCGATTTTAAAACCAGACTGGGCAAAAAATGCACGTTTGGTACAACAATCGGAAAATTCACCCTGCATGGCAAAAGGATCGTTTGTTGTTTCATACCGAAGTTCGTTGGGCCATCAAGAAGCAAATTGGTCTGACCTCGATTTTACAACCTGTTTGACTTGTTAAAGAGTTCTTGAAACTAAAGATAAAAATTGCAAGACAAGCTCATAACATCAAAGAATGATATAGCTTACATGACAGACCTGTATAAATTGTTCAACGACATGAATCTCCAACTGCAAGACGATAAAGTAAATTTAATTAAAACAAAAATTGTCGTTGCTGCTTTCGTAGCCAAACTGCTTCTACACAAAAAGAATCTGGGCAGACGTGAGTTTCACTATTTTCCGAATTTATTGCAGTAACGACGAATTGTTTGCCTGATCCGTTTTCAAATGTCAACACAGCAATGTCACCTCAGCTGGAAGAAGAGTTTATAGAATTGACAACAAACGAGGAAATAAAAATCAAAAATGGTTACCAAGAATTTGGCTACAAAACCGACCCCGCAATTGTACCCTGGATTGTGGTCAATCGTTCAACGATTCTTGATAGCATTCCCATCGTCATATTTGTGTGAACGTGGATTTAGTGCTGTGACAACATTGCTTACTAAAAAGAGGAATCGTTTGCTTGTTACCGAACGTGGCGACTTGCGACTGTTCTTTAGTAAATTGGAACCTGATATTAACAAACTTATTAAACAGCATCAGATTCATCCTTCAAATTAGTTTTTATATAAGGATCGATTATTTTAGTTTTATTTTTCATAAAAGATTCTCTGTTTTAATACTATAAAGTTGCGTTTCAATAATCAATCTTATTGGCAGGTGGAGTCCGTAAGAGTTAACATGAGACCTAAGCGCCGTTGTATGTTACCTATTGCGCTCAGGTTTCAAGTTGCGGGTTACGGTAAATGTTTCGTTTAGAATTCTCCGTTAATCTATATATGTATGTACATATGTATATAAAAAAATCAATGCCACTTTCTTTGTAATTTCATCACTCATAAACGGCTGAACCGATTTGGCTGATTTTTTTTTTGTTGTATTTGTTATTATTAGGAGAAGGTTCTTATGTAAGAAAAATTTACGAAAGTTGCCGGAAAACCCCAAAAAACAGCCCTTTTCTCTTTCCCATACAAACGTTTTATTTTGTATGTATATACATAGTATGTATCTTCATGAAATCGGAAGTTGTTCGCTGTGGATCTGGAAAGGGTTCACATAAAAAAAAACCATATACTTTTCATAAGGAAAAGTTGAAAAATTGGATATTTTCAAAAAGTGACTTTTCATACAATTATTTTTTGTTTTGTTTTTCAATATTTTGATTTGTAAATTATTTGAATCGTTCAATTTCGGTCGCTTGCTTTTTTATTCCGGCTATTTAAAAGAATAATTATTGAAAATTATTCAGTGAAAACTTTATGTGTGTTTCAAACGAAGTGATCATATAAGAAATTATTTGAAAGAAAATGCCGGCACGTCCAAAATCAAACATAGGTCGATGTACTCGAAATGCTCGGGGCATGTTGTCACAAAGAGTATCACAAAGTGCAGTGCGACGTCCACGAAATAGATTTGCAGAAGCTCATCATGCAAGAAATCCAGCAAGACCTACGCGAATACGACGTCGTGTTTTGGAAGATATGTTCCGTGCTGCATTTGATTACGACCCTCCAATCGACTATAATGTACATGGATATATTGGAATGATGGATGTTATATGCCCACATTGTGAAGCGGCTAAATTCTCGGGTGAAACGGCTGGAATGTTTTGCGCTAACGGGAAAGTAAAATTGCCGCAATTTTTTTTTTGAGACATCACCAGAATCGAAACATTTTTTAAATCATATACAAGAGTACAATTCGTCTTTTCAAATGACTTCTTTCGACGCTACAAAAATTATAAGAGATCAATTTATGCCGACATTTAAGGTGATTGCATGGAATATTTGATGGTTTTATAATAAATAAAAATTTATTCGCAAAATTGCATACATATCACAGATCGCATGGTAAATTTATCAAAAACGCTCCCCGACGCTAACAATCAATTTACAAATGTACATATTTCATCTTATTAAAAATGAATGTTATGTGTTGGAGGCTCAAAACGGATGGTTTTTGCCAATTCTTTTTTAAAATGTTTTGAGGAAGGATGGTTTTTCGAATAATTGCCGGAAAATCCCTAAAAAGAACCCTTTTATTTTTCCCATACCAGAATGCTTTTAGTAACGCTAATGTTCGAGAACGGCTGAACCAATCTTGATGAAATTTTCAGAGGTTGTTCGCTGTGGATCGAGGAAAGTTTAGAAATAAAAAACCGTATGCCTTTCGTGAGGAAAAATCGGAAGATTGGACAATTCAAAAAAAAAGGACTTTTTTTATACAAAATTTTTTTTTTCAACTTTTTTCCTTTTGTTTTTCTATTATTTTAATTGTTCAAATTTGCCATTTGCTTTCTTTATTTCGGCTATTCAAAAAAAATTTTGGAAATTATTCAGTGAAAGCATTATGTGTGTTTCACACAAAGTGACCAATTACAGATTGAACTTTGTTACGATGCCACGAAGAAGTCGCGCTAATAGTGGTCGGCGTTCTTTTTGGCATCAACATCCATTGGCAGCCAAAGGCACATTACCGAGTACTCCCATGATGCGATGACATACGTGCGATCACTCAGCAAGCAATCGTCACGATCGTCAAACAACAGCTGTGATGTCTGATGGACTTTATCTTAAAGCAACGTATGGTATAAATGGTGCTGTTAAAAAGGTTTGTCGCACGCACACATTCTTCTTTGGATGGTGGATTGGTGGCGGTGGTTACACCAGATCAAATTGATGAAATCATTTCTGCGGAAATTCCTGATCCAGAGAAAGACCCAGACCTTGCGGACACTAGAATCCTTTTTCGGTTTGTATGTCAGCATTCAATTTAGAAGAGTGAATATCGAAGTTGACGACACATGGATCTTACTATATTCCCCACATTCAAACTCATATCAATGTTGAGTATTGTAGTTTGGTGAAGCAACATGGCGGTTATTGGTCTTGAACGATACGGTCGATACGTGAACTGCACTAAAGCGCTTTGTAGGATATTTACTACTGAAATTAATGAACATTTTCAACCCAGAGAATACGGTACAGCCAGAGGAAACACCGCCAGCAACAAAATTAACATTGACGAGTTTTTTCTCAACTTGCGTCTGTGATCCATTTGCGAGAACATTGCTCTGTTCGGAAATATCTTGATATTTTACATGGAATGCATCGTCGAGGAAATAGTAGAAAGCAAGGCTAACCAGTAGATGGACATCCAGGTGTTTTCTCAACTAATGCATTAGGACGAATTTACACAATCCACCTGAAAAACGACGATTGCTTCTTTCTTCGGTTGATATTGATTACTGTACGCTGTTCAACTTCATTTGAGTCATTGCGTAGTGTGAATGGTACGGTGTGTGCAATTTTTTGAGAATGTTTGCAATTACAATTGCTTGAACATGTTAATCACTGGAATCAAACGATGGACGATGCGATAGCTACTTCGAATACAAATGAAGATCGCACACTTTTCGCGATAATCATTTCGACATATCAGCCTTCACAGCCGCGTCAATTATGGGATACGTGCAATAATGATATTGCCGAAGACATTTTATAGTACATCGCTTTCGCTAAGAATTGGAAATGGGTCAATTCCGGTTAATACTTCCGATGGTTTGATATAAATTCCATCTGCCGTTTATCAGTTCACGAAAGATGAACTCAGCGCGAATGTTCGGACATTGGACAAATTATCGTAACTATGATTCCTTAAGTGCACGCACAATGTTAGCTGACAAAAATACTGATGTTGTTGACTTAAACTGAAAGATTCAAAGTCAAATTCTGGGAGACTTCCGCTCGTACAAATCGATCGATCGTCTTGACAATGAAGAATTATCCAGTGGAGTTTCTAAATTTATTGGAAAGGCTTGGTATGCCACCGGATCATTTCCGTCTCAAAGTAGGATCTGTCGTTATTATATTTCGCAAATTCGTGCCGAAACTGTGTAATAGAACCCGACTGATTGTGGCGCAGCTATCGAATACAAGGAGGAAGAATGTTTGATTCCGTTTCCAGTGAAAATTGAATTTGAGATGACAATGAACAGGACACAAGCATAGTCGCATAATGTGTGGCGTAAATTTGGAAACGCTGTTTTACACACGGCCAGATATACGAGGCGCGCTCACGAGTTGGAAAACCATCTTTTCTGTACACAGGAACCGAAACCAAAAAATGTTTTTATCAAGCTACGTTACAATGAAAAAAAAAAAAATTAAATGATAAATTCAACTTTAGTTCCATTTCAAAATATATAATTTCACGCAGAACAACGGCTGCGGGGCCAGCTAGTATACATATATAGGTCACAATAATTAATTAATTTAATTTGAAGTTATAGTGGTTTTTAAATAGGGGAAAAAATGGGAGCGCTAAAAAAATATTTATTCTCAAAGTGGGCAGTAGACAAAATAAGTTTGGGAACCACTGCTCTTGAGGGACGCAAAATGGTGACCTAGTGGCTGATGAAGTTGTGGAGGGAACACTTTTTCAGACTGCTGAACAGCAATGAAAGTATAACATCTGGAGATGGCTGTCTTTGCAAATTAGTCTGATGATGAAACTAAAATGCGCTTGCATGTATTTCCCAAGTGATTAAATTTTTTTGTTGTGAGGAGGAATGCGAAACTTTAACTATTCTTTATACAATATTTTATATGTTGTGTTCTACTTATTTGATTCAAAAATTTTTATATTTCCCAATTTTTATAATTTTACTAAAAACTATTACCAATTGAATCAATTCAAGTATTTTTTAGAATCTAACAACAAACCATCATATAAACTTGTATACATACATACATGTATGTAATATTCATTAAATTCTTTCGCTCACTTAAATACTGTAAAGTTAAACCCTGCAGCCTCCAATTCATGTCATATACAATACTACACTCTATTCTTATTCACTCTCCTTGCTTCTGTTCTATATTTTCTCTTTTTTCATTGCAGATATTCCGCAAACGACGACAGTTACCACATTAGCACCTACGGTGGCCGTTTTATTATATACATATATCTATCTAATTTCTTTTAAAATGACAACAATAACTCTAATGTGTACTCGCGTCAACAAAGTAGATCAACGATTCAGTAAGAAAAATTCATCGCACAAAATCGAATGTTGCAGATATTTCGTTGTCATCATCCTTGGACAATGATTATATTGGTGCCACATCGAGCTTATGGAATTCACAAGATCACGGCACAGGGAGAGAGCATAATCAATGTGAGTACATAAGAGATATTAATTTTTTAATTTCTAGAAGACCGCTTTATATGAATAGATCTCAGAAAAATTTAAACACAGTTATTATATTTTTATAATACTAATTTAAAACTTCCAGAGGAAACATAATCTTATTCTTTAATATTTGGCGTAGTCTTTTGCCTCTGGATTAGTTGTTTCTCTACTACTCATTCCGAATTACCAGTTTGGTTTCAGAATGCTTCATGGTACAACAGTCGTTGAGTTTTTACGTGGGTACCAGCTGACGGCGACCTTACCCATGGTGCTTAAACGCACATATATCAAAACAATGTGTTGATCAGCACCCGACGGCAGTGTGACTCCAATATTTTATTCTACCTCCCTTAAAGTTTAAGCCACACCCACCACGAATCTCCTCAAAGGACAAAACGCAATGAGCAAATTGGAACGAACTCGAAGGTCTAACTGCTCCTTGTCGGCACAGAGTCTCAGGTCGGACCTCGTAGCTCTTGCAACTACCAATTGAGCACATATCAATCTCAAAGACCTTTGTCGCTTGAACTTCAAATGTATTTTCATCAGAAGGAAACTCATTCAGAGTATATGATCTATCAGCTAGAGCTGAGTATTACAACATTAACAGACATAGTGCATATTGGATCTTAGTTGCCTCTTACGACCGCGGGTAAATTCTACCTCCTGCCTGCGGCTTCATTGTACAGTTGGGCAATTCCACGGAATAGAATATTTCAAAATTGATACCATTGAAATTTTTAAATAAATAGTTTTGCATAATGTCCGTCAAACATTTCACAAGGTCTGGCATCTAGGCCTATTATGCAAAATAAACTTCTAAAATATATGTCAGCTCTCAAGATGTTAAGATGAAAGCAGCGTACTCGTCCCGTCTTTAACTCATGACAACACTAGTGTCTCTTTCCGGAAATTGTTGACGAAATTGTTCGCCCTGAAGAAGGGGCTCGGCAAATGGAACATTGGTATTTAGGACTTTCAGAAAAGAGTTCTTATCACAAAAGTGAGTGCACCTTTATATGCGAGAAACGAAGTTATGCAGAGAGACCAATGGGTGCTCACTAAAATTAGTGGCGATCCAAGTAGAGGTACTTTTTTCAAAAGACTTCTTTTGACAGATCGAGCGTGAGCCGAGTTAAAGAGTCATGCTAATTTTACAGTTTTGTTTGTCATTTCATCGTTGAGAGACTTACGCCTGAACAACCTTTACTAATCGTTCAACTTTTTACGAAAACTCGAACCAAAGCGACATCGCTTGGCCCTATGGGCTTCTTCCAAGAACATCAGACGTTTTCGAGCCAATTTTTGTTCAGCGATAAGACCAATTTCCGGCTCAATGTGTATGTAAACAAGCAAAATTGCTGTATTTCGGACAAATGGTAACCTGAAGAGATTGAAAAGCTGCAATTTAATCCGAAAAAAAAACAACGGTGTGGTGTGGTTTATGAGCCGGTAAAATCATCGGTCCATATTTCTTCAAAAATTACGCAGGTGAGAACGTAAGCGTCAATGGCGACTGTTATCGTGCCATGATAAACGTCTATCTAATACCTCGCAATGGATCACCCTTTCGAAGAAATTAGCAGTTGCTAGCGAATCTGTTGTGTGAAGATTAATAGATGACAACGTAGACTAAAAGTATTGTACCCAATACACTCCCTTGCTGATTCAGTTAATCTCAAACTTTGAAAATTAATCTTCAAAATGTTTAAAGCCCAATTTGCAAACAACTTGGGGATGCTTGGTTTATATTTCTTTAGGAAGACAATAAACGCGTGTTGATTTCGATTTCATGTATTCCCCAAACTATTGTAAGCAAAAAACGCACAAGCAGCACAAATATATTTTGCATTTATTTCAAGCATATTTTTCATCTTTAGTTTCAATATTTGTATACACAATTTGCATTCAACAGCAGCCGCCACACTTCCCGCTTTGGCAATATGACCCTGAACAGGGTATATTAAGTTTGTCACGATGTTTGTAACACCCAGAAAGAAGCGTCGGAGACCCTATAAAGTATATATATGTATAAATGATCAGTATGTTGAGCTGAGTCGATTTAACCATGTCCGTCTGTCCGTCCGTCCGTCCGTCCGTCTGTATATATACACGAACTAGTCCCTCAGATTTTAAGATATCCTTTTGAAATTTTGCAAACGTCATTTTCTTTTCAAGAAGCTGCTCATTTGTCGGAATGGCCGATATCGGACCACTATAACACATAGCTGCCATATAAACTGAACGATCGGAATCAAGTTCTTGTATGGAAAACTTTCACATTTGACATTGTATCTTCACCAAATTTGGTATAGATTATTTTCTAAGGCAACAATGTAATCTCCGAATAAATTTGTCAGATCGGTTAACTATAGCATATAGCTACCATACAAACTGAACGATCGGAATCAAGTTCTTGTAT
Organism: Bactrocera neohumeralis; assembly: GCF_024586455.1. Classification (NCBI taxonomy): domain Eukaryota; kingdom Metazoa; phylum Arthropoda; class Insecta; order Diptera; family Tephritidae; genus Bactrocera; species Bactrocera neohumeralis. Next base: position 55,273,221 of record NC_065920.1, on the reverse strand, counting down.
GGAAAACTTTCACCTTTGACAATGTATCTTCACCAAATTTGGTATAGATTATTTTCTAAGGCAACAATGTAATCTCCGAATAAATTTGTCAGATCGGTGAACTATACCATACAGCTACCATACAAACTGAACGATCGGAATCAAGTTCTTGTATGGAAAACTTTCACATTTCACAATTTATCTTCACCAAATTTGGTATAGATAATTTTCTAAGGCAACAATATAATCTTCGAAAAAATTGTTCAGATCGGATTACTATAGCATACAGCTTCCATACAAACTGAACACATAGTTACTAAAAGAAATGCACCTGTGAAGGATATATCAGCTTCGGTGCAGCCGAAGTTAACGTTTTTTCTTGCCGCATTCGACGTTTTAAACCCACCAGCAAAAGATGTCAGTTACAATTCTGCCTGTCAATATCGATCGCAACGCAAAGAGAAAGGAAAAAGTACAAGAAATGCATTTGCGTGCGGGCAATTGCAGCCGGCAATTTGAGAGTCCGACAGACCTTAAAGATACGTATAAAGTTATGTTTGGCACATAAATAAGTGTGAATCATAAAGATCAATTGGATAAAGCAAAATTATATAAGCTGAAAGCTTTCTAACTTTCTCCGATTGCGCAAGTGAAAAATGAAAGTTTACTACGAAGTAGTAAAGTAAAGATACCCAGGAGAACCGGAGGAGATCCAATAAAATCTACGTAAGGGCCAAATTGAGAAGTCCCCCGTCTAACACATACATGGTGTTACTAGAATTAAATCCATATGATTTTTAGTGAGCTTGATGGCGATTTAATGAATTTCATATACACTGCGTTAGGAATATTAACAATCAAGTATTGGTATCCTAAGTTAAGAGTGGTGAAATTAGCACCGAAGGCGTTGAACGTATTATACGCCCAAAAAGGTTGTCACCTATGAAAACTTAAGAAATGTCCACAAAATTATTTTTGCATGACTGTAAAGTGAAGTTTTTCGCGATAGCATTGATAGCATGACCATTCATGATCATATCATGAGATGATGGTTTTGGAGCAGTGTTTGGAGACCGAGGTTTTCGTCAATATGCGATAATGAATGCAACAAGGCTCCATCTTTTCACTTAAAAATGGACTGATCTAGCCCCCAGAGACAATTTCCAGTTTGCAGAATTCAAAATAATTGTCTAGGTAAGACAACTATAGCAACAAGCTGCCACACAATTTGATCAATAAAAATCAACTTAAAAATCTTTCATACTCTTTTATGTTATGCTGAAAGCATCTGGGAGGATGGGGTCACGTGCAGAAGTGGCCAGAAACGATTCTTTTGTATATGGCTCAAGCAGCTCACTACTTCCGGTCTTTGACCCAGTATTCTCTGGGTAGCCTAAGAACATCCAAATGAAGGCGAGCTTAAGTGAGAAGGCGAAACATCCCCTACATAGGGTTGTGCGCTGGGTTTGGGATTCGCCACGTAAGAAACCACCCCCAATGAAAAGGAACAACAAGCATCTGATGAGAGATCCCCTTTTGATGACGACCATGGCAAAAGAAATAAGGAGTACGAATTGAGGGCATGCACCTGGAATGTTCGTTACCTTAATTGGGAAGGTGCCGCAGCCCAACTGGTTGATGCCCTCGTTAGAGTGAAGGCTGACATCACCCCCGTCCATGAAATGCGATGGACGGGACAAAGACTGAGACGAGTAGGTCCTTGTGGCATTTAACAGTAGCCATATAAAGGAGCGCCAGTTTGGTGTGGGATTCGTGGTGGAAGAGAGACTACGTCGCCGAGTACTATCATTCACTCCGGTGGATCTACGTCTAGCCACAATCCGCATCAAAGCGAGGCTCTTCAACATATCGCTGATTTGCGCCCACGCTCCGAGGGAAGAGAAGGACGGTGTGACCAAACATGCCTTCTATGAGCGATTGGAGACACCTATAAGCGCTGCCCCCTAGGGTGGGTCGATTCCGGACTTTTTTCGATTCGGGATTTCTAATAGTGCGGAAAAGTTGCCTTAGTACTTCCTGATTCCAATGCAACTTTTTGTTTTGAGATCGGATTGCATCTTCAACCCCAACTCCGGCCTTGAATTTTCGGAAATTCGCCTAAAATCCTGAAATTGTCTACCTAGCGCCTGAAATACGCATCTCATGGCAAAATGTATAAAACAAAAGTTATTTGTCACGTCATTTGCTACCGAAATGGTGCAAGTGATCATGGCCGTAGGACGAACCGTTCCCGAGATACGAGCGAAAATTCGGCGCGCCATAGCGGAAGGTGAAAATCGGCTTGCGGCCACACTTCTTGACGTTGATTTCGCCGAGTGCTATCACTCACATTCATTCACCTACGCCATACGACACGTTCGGACTGGTCTCCACATAAATATTTTTTAATCGAGTTCCTTCACTCTTGTCGTTGATTTCGCCTAGTGCTATCACTTTTATTCTCTCAACAGAACACAGAACTCAAAATGTCTGTATCTAAATTTAAATTTAGACAGAAATGTCCTGTGTTTGGCATATATCCGTACAATCTCTCTGATTCCCAGTTACCTACTTACCAGGATGTTCTTTTGTGTTATCAGTTTGAAAGATTTCGTATAGGGCGACTCCGAGGCGACAACTATGAACATAGGAGTAAAGAGGTTACAGAAATAGTTGCAAAAAAGGTTGAAAATACTTTAAAAAAGTCATCTATTTCGATAGTTTCACACACCAGAGTTGTACAAATGCTCACCCATACCATAAGAATTTTCTGACTCTTAAATAAATGTTTTTAAGAAACCCAATAGGTTTGATGCCAAAAAAGCAGGTTTGATAACAGAGGATCAGGCTAGCTTTGTCACTGACAATTGCAAGATTAGTCGGGCAAAAAAAAGTGTTGGAGTTAAGCTCCAAAACACCGAAAGTATTGACTCTGTATATGGGCTGTATTTTGACGGCCGCAAAGACAATACACTTACACAAGTCAGCGAAGGTGAAAAGTACTACCGGGACACTGTCAAAGAGGAACATATTTCTCTTATAGCGGAACCTGGTTGTCATTACTTTGGCCACGTCACCTCTCCTTCCGGGTCAGCTGAGGATGAGACGCAAGCTATATGGCAACATTTACAAGACAATTCAGTTGATGTGGAACATCTAGAAGTTGTCGGTGTCGATGGCACCAACACGAACACAGGTTGGAAAGGTGGAACCATTCGGAAACTAGAGGAAAGTATAGGTAGGCCATTACAGTGGGTTGTTTGTCTTCTACATTTCAACGAACTTCCATTTCGTGCTCTTTTCGAACACATATATGGTGTCTCAAAGAGTCCAAATACATTCTCTGGCGACATAGGTAAACTGCTCCCTGATTGTGAGAAGTTGCCTGTTGTCAAATTTGAAAGTTTTCCATCCTGCCAATTACCTTCTGAGGTTACTAATCCGACCCAACTTAGCACAGACCAAGCTTATCTCTATAAAATATCAGAAGCTGTTATTGGGAGGAACCCGAAGAGCAGCCAGCTCCACGCGGTGGGTTCTGGGTGACCAATACAGGTTAGCTGAGAGCTGCAACAATTTTCACCTTGCGCTGTGGCGCGCCGCCTTTTCGCCCGTATCTCGGGAACGGTTCGTCCTACGGCCATGATCACATATGATGACGTGACAAATAACTTTTGTTTTATACATTTTGCCATTAGATGCGTATTTCAGGCGCTAGGTAGACAATTTCACGATTTTAGGCGAATTTCCGAAATTTCAAGGCCGGAGTTGGGGTTGAAGATGCAATCCTATCTGAAAACAAAAAGTTGCATTGGAATCAGGAAGTACTAAGGCAACTTTTCCGCACTATTAGAAATCCCAAATCGAAAAAAGTCCGGAATCGACTCACCCTACTGCCCCCGCTACGATGTCAAAATCGTGCTTAGCGAATTTAACGCCCCCAAATGGGTTGAGGTGGATCGACTTCGCCGGGGCCCGAAATATGGTTATCTCTAGTACTAGATTCTAGCATAAGAAGATTCATCAAGCCACCTGGCTGTCTCCGGATCGAAACCAGATCGATCATGTTGTGATAGACGCAAAACACGTCATCAGTATTCTAGATGTGCCTGCCCTCCGAGGTCCTAACATCGACTCGGACCACTACCTTGTTGCAGCCAAGATTCCCACCCGCCTCTGTGCAGCATAAAACGCACACCAACAAACACAAGGAAGGTTCGACGTCGAGAAGCTGCAATCCAACAGACAGCCGAATGATTTTGTACTCGGCTTGCACTCCTGCTCTCTGAGAGCACTCGTCAACAACTCGGTATAAGGGAACTGTGGGACGGCATTTCAAACTCCTTACGTACAGCTGCAACCGAAACCATTGGTTTTCGCAAAATGCAAAAGAACAGCTGGTACGACGAGGAGTGCCGTGTTGCAGTGGAGAGAAAACAGGCTCCCTACCTCGCAACGTTACAATCAACCACAACACGTGCGGGATGGGAAAGATACCTAGAGTTGAAGAGGGAAGCGAAACTCATCTACAGGCAGAAAAAGAAAGAGGGCGAAATACGTGAGGGTGAAGAGCTTAATAATCTGGCCGACAGGGGTAATGCTCGAAAATTCCACGAAAAAATGCGGCGACTTACTGAAAGTTTCAAGACCGGAGCATACTCTTGTAGAACCCCCAAAGGTGATCAAGGGACCGATGCCCAGAGCATACTTAAATTATGGAGGGAACACTTCTCCAGCCTGCTGAATGGCAGTGAACGCGCAACGCCAGGAGAAGGTGAACCTGATTCCCCAATCGATGACGATGGAGCAGATGTTCCATTGCCCGACCATGAAGAAGTTCAAATAGCAATTACCCGCCTGAAGAACAACAAAGCAGCGGAGGCCGACGGAATACCGGCCGAGCTATTCAAACACGGCGGTGACGAACTGATAAGGAGCATGAATAAGCTTCTTTGCAAAATATGGTCGGATGAAAGCATGCCCAACAATTGGAATTTAAGTGTGCTCTGCCCAGTCCATAAAAAGGGAGACCCCACAATCTGCGCCAACTACCATGGGATAAGCCTCTTCAACATCGCGTATAAGGTTCTATCGAGCGCGTATATCAGTGTGTGGCTTTAGGTTCTATCGAGCTGTCACTGTGTTGGTGAGCACGAAAAAAAGTAGCCCAGTGAGAAATTGGAATTAAAATTAAGCCCACAAAATGTCGATATATTCAACAAACTGGAATTAAAAGTCATTGAATGACACCAAAGGCATCTAGAATCATAAAATATTTCTTGCAGGGCATATTTGGTTTTGCGCTATAGTATTTGATGTTAACCTCGAAAATCAACAACGTACGACCAGCTATTTGCCGACCACTGCTTTAGACCTGGAAAATCAACAACCGACCAGCTATTTACCATGCGCCAAATTTTGGAAAAGACCAGTGAAAGAAGAATCGACACACACTACCTCTTCGTCGATTTCAAAGCTGCTTTCGATAGCACCAATAGGAGCTGCCTGAATTTGGTATCCCCGCAGAATTAATACGGCTGAGTAAACTGACGTTGAGCAACACCAGAAGCTCCGTCAGGATCGGGAAGGACCTCTCCGAGCCGTTCGATACAAAACGAGGTTTCAGACAAGGCGACTCCCTATCGTGCGACTTCTTCAACCTGCTGATGGAGAAAATAATTCGAGCTGCAGAACTTAAAATAAGCCAAATACGCTTGGTTTCCCTTGATTATTATTTTTGTTTCGCAATCGTTATGTCCTAGTAACATCTGATGTTTTGAATTTTGTTGTTTCTCAAGAGCAGTAATCCAATCCGAATTTCGTGAAGATACCATGTCAAATGCGAGAGTTTTCCATACAAGCCCTCGATTCCGATCGTTCGGTTTGTATGGCAGCTATATGCTATAGTAATCCGATCTGAACAATTTCTTCGGAGATTACATTGTTGCCTTAGAAAATAATCTATACCAAATTTCGTGAATATATCTTGCCAAATGTGAAAGTCTTCCATACAAAAAATTTATTCCGATCATTCAGTTTGATTAGCAGCTATATGCTATAGTTAACCGATCTGAATAATTTCTTCGGAGATTAAATTGTTGCCTTAGAAAATAATCTATACCAAATTTCGTGAATATATCTTGTCGAATGTGAAAGTTTTCCATACAAAAACTTGATTACGATCAATCAGTTTGTATGGCAGCTATTTGTTATGGTCGTGCGATATCGGCAGTTCCGATAAATGAGCAGCTTCTTGAAGATGAAATGACGTTTGCAAAATTTCAAAACAATATCTTAAAAACTGAGGGACTAGTTCGTATATATACAGACAGACGGACAGACAGACGGACGGACATGGCTAAATCGACTCAGCTCGACATACTGTTCATTTATATATATACTTTATAGGGTCTCCGGCGATTCCTTCGGGGTGTTACAAACTTCGTGACAAACTTAGGGTTCAGGGTATAATAACTACATGTAACAACACTTGCACTAGTCAACCCATCTAACAGTGTCAAGGAAATTTTTTTCATAAAATGAATAAAACACCTGCATAACGATACCAACTTAAACATCTGTGCATATACATAAATATTGTTATTGCAGTGTTTCACATATTAACACTTCTGCTTGCAAATTCGGAATGCATGTGTATTGGTCTTAGCGAAAAAATGTTGCTCCATGTGGGTCCGTTTTCTCACAAACTTGAATACCACTTAAGCAAGACTGCGTATAGGTATTAACTTACAATTCATTGGATACTAACTTTAATTAAAAGAAATTTATTTTTTTAAGAGTATTAAAATCAAATACAAATATACATATACTCATTGAGCAAAGTGCTCAGCGACCTTGACCTGCATGTTCTATGGCAGCAGTAAATTTAAAATTGCAGTGGACAAAAATTACTGTAATGCTGCTTCATAATACAAAGTAAAATGAACTTAAAATGTTTTTCATCAAAAATGTTTGATTATATGCGTACATGCTCATAAAAGATTTGGGAGTAAAAGAAAAATTTCTAAAACTTCACTCAATCATGTAATCAAGAACATGTTGACTAGAAAATATAGACAGTATTGAGTTATTTTGTATCCACAAAAAATTTCAAAAAAATAGATTTCAAAGCTAAACAAAACCAAGAAAACGTTAACTTTGATTTACTATATACAGGGTGGCGTAAAAGTCAGAAGATGAACAGAAGTTGTTATAAATTTTGCAATTGACCTCTAAATGTCAGTTCTCTTTTGACATTTGTGTAGTAAACACATGCGAAATACACGTAAATAAACAATGGTACGCTACACTGCGTGCCACAACCGATATGCTGAAGGATGCATTTCCCGGGCGCCTAATCTCCCGTTTTGGCGATTTGCACTGGCCAGCAAGATCGCCTGATTTGACCGCTCCAGACTTCTTTTCGTAACATCGGAAGGTTATTTTTGCGCCATCATACATATCCGTAAAGAATGTCTATCGTCGGAAGTTCTGGCCAAAGTGATGTAGGGCTCAAATGACAATCAACTCGGCGACCATTTACATGATATCAATATTCTCGACTTGATGTAAAAAAATTTAAAAGACCAACTAAAAATAACCAGAAGCAGAATCAAAATTTTCAAAGTTTTAAAAAAATTAAAGCCAAAAAACATGAATAAATTGCAAACTTGTGGTTGCCGCGAACAACAATAACATTGGCTGACAGCATGTGATTGGAGCGACAGGTGATGGTCTGCTGTTGGCTATCAACTGGGCGCTGGTTGTTTTATTGGAGACATATTCATAACGAAACCGATATGCATACATAAATTTATTTATATGTGTATGTACATGCATGTTCGAGTATATAGGTATATGTTTATGCCTGTGCAGTGACATTAATGTTTCCTGTGGTTTATATTATTAGTTAAAGTTAAATACGACCAACCAATAAGTCAGCAAGTTGGCTAATTAATAACAGTTCCACACAAATATGTCACATATACATATACTTAAATTCATTCAATACATTTTATCAGATATTGTCTCATATGATCTTACTCTCTTTTTTTTTACACAGAGTTTTTCATTTTCCAAAAAACATTGGAAGGTAATTTTTGCGCCACCTGTTATAATAATTATAAGCTGTTCAGGGTGTAATAAAATCCAAAGGCAGAAAAAAATATTATGAAATGCTTTTTCAGCTGAAACGGCGAATTATTTTTGCTCGCAGCGAAGCAGATGCTTTTTTAACAAATAGCCAAAAATACTTCTCCTTGGTTTTGTTAATTTGTTGTAATAACACAGATAATTTATTATCAAATGCGTTTCAGTGGGGTAACTTCGTTGCTGTCTCTTGCTCAACCCCGAGGCAGAGTTAAGCACACATTTGTAGTAGCCCTTAGTCGCAGGCTTCACAACGCGCATTAAAGTTCACCTAAATATGTACTTAACATACGAAAACACATATATAGTATACATTTTTTCTATATGAGTGAGAAAGAATAGTATTCCAATAGTTTCACATACACATACATACATATGTATATACTGCATGCTTAATCAAGCATTTCGTATAAAAGGCACTTTTGTGTTAAAAAGCTTCCCAAGGAAGTCTTTACCACAGATAGATAAATAAAAATACTCTATGCTTATTTATCACTTACCATATTAATATATATTTAATGTTTACATAGCATTAAATTCTTTGTATTTACTTTGTCACTTCTTTAGTGGTTTCTCATAAAACAAATTTTTAGTTATTATCAGGTCACTAAAAGAATTATTTTTGATGTTTTTATTTAGATTAGCAAATATATATCATAACTACTTCAGTCGTATTATTCATATTTGGCATAAGTTTGGTATAATTTAACACACCTTTTACTGTTATTTCACCAAGTTTCCGTTTAAAAATAATAAGAATTCCTAGTGTGGCACACTGCAAGTGAAAATAAAATCGTATCCATCTCTACACAAGAAAAAAGATACTACGTTATCGTGGGTAGGAATTGAATTTTCTTATATTTTTGTAATATTTTTTTATAATAAAGGTCTACTAATCCAACTGATCCAATTACTACATATGAGACCACGCATGAGTCGTGTCAAGTTATTTCTGTTCAGCATTGTTTGGCATTTCATCATGGAAAGACTTACTCCTAAACAGCGTTTACAAAGTTTACAAATCGTTAGACTTTATTACAAAAATTTACGTTTTGTAAAAAATGTTTTTCTCGCGCTTCGCTTAACTTATGGTCTACTAAGCGTACTTTTCGCAACATCATCACCCATCTTGAGATCAAGCATTCATTACTGGATAACATTCAACCGAATAGACCACGTCCAGCACGCAGTGAATAAAATATATAAGCCGTAGCTGAGAGTGTACACGAAGACCGCGGAGAGTCGTCGCTATTTGAAGCAACAAGAACTGACGTAAGGAACGATTTCGCCCATTTTACGTAGAGATATTATTTTAAAGCACACCGTATTTCCATCAACTATAAAATATTTTATTGGTGTAGCCTACTGCGTATGCAGATAAAAGTATGCCTTAACGCAGGAGACTCTTTCATATACACATGTATATTAATCATATATTTTCACTTACAATTCGCAGCACGACTTCTACAAAGCCGCCAAATGAAAAATTGCGAAAAATTAGTAATCACAAAAAATATCCGCATAGCTTTTGCTGTTTGCTATAACAGGAGATTTTTTACAGCATCTGCCACATTTTTTTGTACAAAATTATATTTGCTTGTATGATTTTTTGCACGTATTCCCGCATTTAGTTACCCCCCGTTAGGTTTTCACCTGTCTGGTCGTATTTTTACATTATTATTCTTTGGTCGACTGTGAACACGTAAAAATATTTACTCAAATCAGCAAATAGCAGGCAATTTTGTAAATATATTTATTTTACGATGCGAACCGCCATGGTTGGAATTTTAGTGATAATTACACATGGTAATAATGTAGCTGCATAAATTATTTTGTGTATTTATAAAATCTTTTAAGTTTTTAGCATAATGTGTATTTGTTCACCATAACATATAAGTAATAATACATGCATATAACAAAATATTTTAAATGGCTTACATAATTAAAATATAGTAAAAATAATTTTAAGAAAATAGTATGTATTTCTTCTCCCAATAAATACATATATATGTACGTATTTTAGCACATTTTAAATTAATGATAACTTTTATTGCAAATCAAAAGCATTTACGCTGTGATTCTCAAAAATCCAGAAATTCTAACAAATATGACATTAGGAGTATATATTATAAATTAAATTTATTGATTCAAGTATATTTTACCCAGAAAAATATATTTTTATGCACATTCATAAATAAATAAAGTCAATTGCTCTGTTTAGTCAAAATAATATTTGTGTTACTGGTGTATATTACTCTTACGCACCAGTCCACTAGAAACAACTCAGTTAATTTTTGTAACCTTACACTTGTTAATGAGATACTTACTCTTAACGTGTCGTATTCTTAACGTTTAGTATCGTGCCGTACATTAAATAAAAAACGCGTTTCTCAGGATTTTTCAATAGTATATTCAATAACAATGTTTGTTTGTGTGCGTGATTATTAAATTAAAAATAAATACATATGTATTTCATGTTATTCTAACAATTAATTTTTGAGAAACGGAAAATATTATGTTATCTCGTGGTGTACGTGTCACAGCGTCGGTCGACGATTGCTGACTACTCTTCTTCTCGTTGATGTTTCTAACATTCATTTATACACTTGGATTTATATTACAATTAAAAACTGATTTGCAAAAGTAGAAGTTAAGCCGAATTTTTGGATGGAGCAAACCGAATAAACATCAATTTAACTTGCAGAGTTCGCAGCTTTTATTGCAATCATTTACTTAGATGAAACAATTTCGAAAACATTTTTTTCCTTATTTTTCGATTATTAGAAGCTGATTCGATATTTTTGTTACCATTTGCCAACCAAATCATGTAGAAAATCATCAGACTTTAAAACTTCTTTAAACACTAAAAACACATAACGCAATTGAGTTAAAACATACATTATTAAGCAACAAGGTCAAATTTGAAAATTAGCAGTCCATTGGGTGAGGGACGAGAACTGGATACCCCCTGTAATAAATATTTCATCAAAATATTTTTTTTTGTTAATGTTATTGAAGGTTGAAAATAGAGATAAATCGATGAAATTAAAATTAAATAATAATACTTTACATAATTTATTATTAAAATATTTAATTTTTTCATATTTTCTTCAGGCTAAAAAAACTCAGCGCCAGTAAAGAAGAAAAAATTATTACTGCCATATTAATCTTTTCATTTACTTATTTTGCCACATATTTTAATATTTGTTGCGGACAACTTGATACTTTTTTGAGATACCTCTCTGCATACCGTCGAGAACATGAAAATGTGCACGCAATTTGAAAGTGTAACATAACTGAAGACACAGTTCTAGTTAAATATCCTAAAGGTAAAACCCATTATTGATTTCATAAATTTTTTAAATGATTTAAGTAACATTTTGTTTCAAATCTTTATAAAGTTCGTTTGTCAACAGTAATTAAAACATCATAAATAGCTAGTGAAGTTAAACTTCTCTCCTCTATTGGCGTTTCGTTTGTTCTTTCACTACTATCTGCTATAACCGGCCATTCACTTTAATTACCGTTATTAATTTTCATTTAATAATATAACTTTTACTGCTATTTACACGATTTTTGACGTTTACTACAGAGGAAAAACAAATTACTTGAAAATTTAACGATACGTCATATTAATATAATAAATATTTTTGAGTATTCTTCCTTACTCTTTACTCATACAAAATGTTGTTATTAAGAATTTGCAATATAATTTTCCAAAATGAAAATTCACACAGAGAAAAATATGGCTAATAAAAATATAAAGATTGTCTCTATGATCAGTTGCAGGGACCAAGAAGAGGACGAAGATATTTTCATAGAGATTTCTTCTTATTTATATGTGGGAAATCTTCTTATTTTTATTTAGAAGGCGGTGAGAAGAGAAGGGAAGCGTACCGTTGCAAGTTCCATTGATTTCTTTTGACATTTTTTTTTCCATACTCTTGAATTCAAAAAGTAACTGAAGTGTATGAAAGAAAATATAAAACAAAAACGAAATGTAAATCACTATAAGCAACAATAACATAATGATATGTGTTGAGCACGCAACCATAACATACATTATACGCGTCGAAGTGCACGGGATGTAGCCTTGCGTATATTAAAGCGCCCATACACGAGCACACAAGTGCGTTCGATCGGTATGTGTGCGCTTGCGGTTTATCGTGTATGGGCTTGTTCGCGTACCGATCCATGTTCGCGAAAATGTTTGATTTTTACGATCGGTGCGCGAACATGTTTATCGTGTATGGCGTTGTCGGCGCACAAAATCTCATTTTTCTCGTGTCGCCGAACAGTGAAGATCGCGGACAATGGCAAGTGTTAAGGGGAGAGCCTGCTTTCGAGGCTTCAAAAAATCGATTTTTTTGAGGATTTTTTTTGGGAGGGAAAGAAATAATTGATTGAAGAGAAATTTCTAGGCTTTATAGTTATATATTTGAACATCTTTCACAAATTTTTTGGATACGAAATCTTTGATATTCTGTCTTTGGGAAGCAATTACCCGATGCATCTCGCATGTACATTTTTCGGACGGCGGGAAGGATGCAGGTCGCAATTTCTATCGGAAACAAAAAATTCAAAGAGATTAATATTTTTTATTAATTTATCTTCTAGTTAAACTAAGAAAATTCCAAAAAAATGTGTAAAATTTAAAATTTTATTAAAAATTGAATAAATAGTGGCTTCTGATCAAAAGAATTTTACTTTATGCTGTTTAAAAATATGTTAAAACTTGACTTTTCTTAATATTTTTTTTAGTTTAAATATAAGATAATTTTATGTCAATGATAATAAACTTTGCCCTAATTCCATACGACTTTTAGTTTTTTTCCTATCCTGCCCGTCAGTTAAGAATAATCGTAAAAATTAAAAACCGAGAAATCACGCTTCAAAGTTTTCGCTTTTTGCCTAAACGCTCATACATATACATATTTAGTGTAAGAAAAATAAAAGTTTGAATAACTTATTAACGAAATACAATGAAATAGATAAAAATGCTACATTAGAAATATTCCAAGAAATGTTCCGCTTGCCTGTCGCATATGTTAACTCTGTGAAGAACGAACGCAAAATGGATTTGTGTGTCGTGTATGGGCAAACGAATTCATACCGATCGAACGCACTTGTGTGCTCGTGTATGGGCACTATTAGTTAAAAAAAAGAACAAATGCACAAACAAAAACAAACTATTCACAAGCATAAGCATTTCAATGTCGCCAATCATAACTGTATTTCTATCGGCTCGTGTTTTTGCATGCTTAAGATGATGCAATAATTATTGGGCATCAGTCAAAGTGTAAACACAATGGCTACGACAGACTGCAAACTACATCTGTCAAATATTAAAATACACACGTTCTTATGGGCAGTGTTATTTTGACAGCTGCACGACTACACGACTGCAGGCCGACAGTTGTCGTTCTCGCTAACTTCAATATCCTCCTATTTTTGCCAACGACAGTACGACGACAGTAGAGTTGACAGTAGAATGGAAGATAGAAAGAGGAGGTAGAGTGGTGATGCCACTATTATGTAAAATGTAAAATTATTCACAGCTCTAACAAACTTGATGTTATTTTACAAATAAAAGCATAAAATAGCTATATTATAGCTCTATTATATCATTTGTAATAACAAGTGATAATTTAAAGCAAAAATATTTACCTATTTACTTATTTTTTGCATAAAAAATTTCACTTTGAACAAAATATTAAAATTTCATTGAAGTGAAAGGTATTAGTATGGCCACAACGAAATTGTGTACATGTAAAATGGACAACTGCGTTGTTTTGTGTACATGTTGGCCATGTGTTGTTGTTGCTTCTCAAAATGTACATGTAGTAAGATGAACAACGACGTTTTCAGTTCACTGTCGTGCCGCTGCAGTCTGTCGTAGCCATTGTGTTTACACTTTCAGTATTAACGTGAGTGTAGCCCGACGCGTGTCTTATAAAAATTGTGACAAGTTTGTAAAATGGATATATTCAGTTCGGATGAAAATAGTAACGCTCAACCAAATTAGGAGTTTAGTATGAAGTTAGATTTGTACAGTAAAAACTATTACTATTAAAAATTAATAAATAAAAATAGGGCCAAACCAAAATAAAACTAATTTTGTTGCATATGTTTTGCGCAATACTATTGATTTATTTAATTGTAACATGGTCTATTTTTTTAATGCAACTATTTAATATTTAGGAAACATATTTTCTAGCAAGAAAATATGGTAAGAAAAATCCTACGGGAAAGCTATTTTCACGCTGGACGAATGCTGACAAAACCAATTATAAAAAGTTGTCAACCCATCGTACAACTACCGCTTCGCCAGCAGCTTTATCCAGCGGTATAAACAAATAGATTGTTTACTCTCACAAGATATACTTATTTCTGAATATTTAGATAAGTATTACGAAAAGAAGTGCTGGCTGCAGAATAATTGCACACCATGGGAACAGGTTATTGATTACTGGAAGGTGACATCTGGTCAAAGAATTATAGATATCCATAACGCCAGTTCTTTAAGCTGCATTTATAGTGAATGGCCGCGCTATAAGGACTTTCGTGGATATGAACTTGTGAGTTCTTAAGTTCAATGCTTTTTTCAAATAATTCAATAACTTATTTTCCATAGGTAGAAATAGACTTTGAGACTCTTTACCCTGGGAAAGGAAATATGTTATTTTTGAAATTAGAGAAGTTTTATAAAGAAATCCTCAAAATTTTTGATAGAGATATAAAAGACCGTGTTTCAAGGGAACTATTCTTAAAGTATTTGCACATTGACAACATCTCAAATGGTAAAGTGGTTTATCAAATGAAATTGCGGTATTCAGGATTTCGTGCTATATAATGCAAACGACCATATTACCATGGCAGTGCAATCACAAATTACATATAGATACATATGTATGTATTACAACAATAAATTTTATATTGCGCTGTCGTGGTGATTTGGAAATGCAATGATGCCGGATCGTATGCACGAAATCCTGAATATCACTTTTAAAATAATAAAATTTTTATTTACACAATTTTTTTTACAGAATGTAAATATTGTATAAGTACAATTCTTCTACATGCTTTGCTACAGCCTTTGAGGCTTAATAAGGACAAAAAACCAACAATAGCTGATGCCCAAACAGATTTCGTAACACTCGTTGCAACACGTAATGATATTCAACCCACAATAATTGAATTGAAGAACCAGTTTGCGGTAAGAAAGGAGAAACTACAGCCGAGAATTATCGTCGTTGGATCAGATTGGTCATCCATTTCGGAGTTTTATGTTTTTTGCGGTGGTCTGCAATGGAAATGTACTACGTATATGAAGTGCGTTGACTGCATTATTAAACTATCGTACCTTTATAAGATAGAGTATTCACAAAGAAGCAAGCAAGTATGGGCATTTTTAGAACAATATTTTTTTGAGTTAAAATCCGAAGAATTTTCTTCAGTGGCAAATCTTTTGAGTAAATTAAACTAATTTCGTCTAATTTTGCTATAATGCCCAATTTTGCTTGTTTCATTTGTCAAAAAGCTCACTTAAATCCTATAGAGCTGATTAAACATCTAAAGTCAGCACATGGTACTCCACCAGTTTGTAAATTTCAATGTAGCGAATATAATTGCAAGCAATTTTTTTATAACATTCACAGATTTCAAATTCACCTCAAAAAACATTTGAAAATAGAAATTCGCAATAGCCAATCTTGTAAAGAAAATTCTCTTGCTCTTATTATTCCAATTCAAATAACTAATTCATCAAATCAACAAGTACCAATTCAAAATATTACTTCTTTAAAAGATTCAATGATCGCGTTTCTACTTCAACTGCATTCCAATACGAATTTTCCTCGGAAAGACGTATTCGAAATTCAAAATTCCGTAACAGAGTTAATTTCAACCCCAATATGTGAAATATTAAGACCCATTAGTAATTTTCATGAAAATAATTCTATACTTGAGGAAGTAATTAAAATTATATCTCAGCCATTTTATGATTGAACCACCGAATACAAATTTTTCAAAGAAATAGAAAAACTAGACCTGTATAAACATCCGCAAAAATATATTGTTAGCGACGAACTCTCAGAGTCATACTTAATAACAACCCAACTTTAACCTCAGCTAGAACCGAAATAACCCTATCAGACATTCCTTTTCAAATTAAAAAATTTTTTGAGAGTAAAGGGATCTTAGAGGCAACGCTTTTAAATATGAAAAACTTTTCAGAAAACCTTCCTTATACTCATTTCATCAATAGCAGCTTTTGGCAAAATTCAAAGAAAAATAATGTAACGATTCCATTTTTTTTGTATATGGATGACTTCGAAATTAATGATCCTTTGGGCAGTAAATCTGGCCAACAAAAAACTTGCGGTATATATTATAACTTTCCAAGCGTACCTCAGTACCAACTTAGCAAATTATCAAATATATTTGTAGCAGGGTTTGTTAAAGTTCGAGATCTACAAGATTGTGGATTTACTGTTTGCCTTACACCACTTCTGAATATTTTAAAAACATTGGAAATTAATGGCCTTCAAATAAATGTAGATGGCAAAAGCTGTATAATACATTTTAAACTAGTACAAATTTTAGGCGATAATCTTGGTCTTAACACTGCATTAGGCTATGTCAGTTTTTTTTTTTGCGAATTCTTGGTGCAGAATATGCAAAAGGCAAAAACTTCAAACTCGTACAGATTGTCTTGAAGTCCCGAACTCATTACGAACTAGAAGTAGTTATAATAGCGATATTTTACTGAACAATCCTGTTGTTAGTGGCATTAAAAATGTTTCGATATTTAATTCCTTGTCAAACTTTCATGTAACCGATAACATTGCTCGTGACATAATGCACGATTTATTTTTGGGTGTTTGCAAATATAATTTTTCCAAAATTTTACATTATTTTGTGTATGAAAAAAAGTTTTTTTGTATAGAAACTTTGAATTACAGGAAACAGATGTTTCAGTATGGGGATACAGAAATTGGCAATATAAGTCCACCCATTCAAAAGCACCATATACAAAACGCTTCATTCAAAATGAACGCGAGACGGATGAAAACATTTTCTCACTTGATACTGCTCATGATAGGTGATCTAATTGATCGAGATGATTTAGTAAATAAATTCCTTATTCTGTTCGTAAGACTAATTGATCTGCTTTTGTTATCTAATTACAACGATACAATTTTAATTGATCTCCCATTATTAATTGAAGAGCATAATTTTACGTACCAAAAATTATTTAAGGAACATCTGAAACCAAAGTTTCATAACCTAGTGCATTATCCTACAATAATAACTTTTATGGACATTTCAGTGGATTATTCCATTGCCAATGTTTGTTGTTTACATGTTGAGAACCAGATTGCACATTTCTATTGTTCGACTGATAGTGGACATTTCGTTTACATAAAGCATTCCTCCAGAACAAATGTTCCAGTTTCGCGCAAAGCATTTCCAGAACAAATGTTCCAATTTAAATCCTCCTTACGATTCGCTCACTGTGTTTTAAAAAACAATTTTTTTCAGCCAGAATATAGTTTTACAAATATTGAAGAAATTAAAATGGGATGCAATGAACATTTGTCATCTATAAATTTGAATTTCAGCTTGTACAAGAGAACAAATGAAATTATGTTCCGAGGTGTTAAATTTAAAATTGGCCACATAGTTACTGTAACTATAAATGAAAATATAAATATATATGAAGTATTGGATTTTATAATTAAAGAAAATAATGTAGAAATTGTTGGAAAAAAATGGACACACCTAAATTTTTCAGAAAGGTTTCAATCATATCTTATGGGGCCCGTTACAGAAATATATGATGTCATAAATTTGACAACGTTAGATGGTCCACCTATTCACTTTTATTTGCATAATAATGGCCTTAAAGTTTTAAGACAAAAGAAGTATTGGTAATTTAATTTATTGATTTCTTCTTTAATGTGTATAATAATTATATATTTTATTTGCTATTTATATTATATACATTCTATTACAAAACCCATACTTATAAACCTAAGTTTCAGAATTTTAAGAAAAAGTTTTTATCAGTGTGTAGTTTGATAATTCATTAAATTTTTGTATGTATGGTTAATGGTATGTGGTTATTAAACTATAATAAAAAAAAAATAATGTGAATTATTTGTGAAAAGATCTCAAAACCTTTCCCATATTTTATTACTTACAAAAAGAATCATGTTAAGTTATTTAAGTTATTTTTTTACCCAACTTATGTAATAAATAAACGTAAAATGTTTAGAATTGAATGAAAACCTTAATATGTAATATCCGTAATTTGTATTATCAACTTATGCTTTTTAAATAAATGCAAAGCTCTAAACTTATTAGAATACTAAAACATGATTTTTGATAAATTCAAGAAGATAGCTCTATAAAATTAAAAGGTAAACTTTTTAATAAATTCAATGAGATAAACTTATAAAAATAATAAGGCAAACTTTTTGTTAAATTCAAGCAGATAAACTTTTAAAATTAATAAGTCAAACTTTTTAATAAATTCAAGGAGATAAACTTATAAAAACAATAAGACAAACTTTTTAATTAATTCAAGAAGGTATTCTTTTAAAAATAAAAATATTGACTTTTTAATGAATTTAAGGAGATATTCACATAAAATATCGAAGATTTCTTCTTGATTTCATTGAAAAGATTTTCCTAATTGGAATAAGAAGGCGTTCTTCTTGAGGAAAAACCATAGAGATATCTTTTTACTTTTGTTCTATTTTATTAGGTACTTTTCGCTCTGTGCAATTACTTAAAACTTTAGCAACGCATCATTCGTTAAATAGATACTAGATATCTTCTTCTTCTTAATTGGCGTAGACACCGCTTACGCGATTATAGCCGAGTTAACAACAGCGCGCCAGTCGTTTCTCCTTTTCGCTACGTGGCGCCAATTGGATATTCCAAGCGTAGCCAGGTCCTTCTCCACTTGGTCCTTCCAACGGAGTGGAGGTCTTCCTCTTCCTCTGCTTCCCCCGGCGGGTACAGCGTCGAATACTTTCAGAGCTGGAGTGTTTTCGTCCATTCGGACAACATGACCTAGCCAGCGTAGCCGCTGTCTTTTAATTCGCTGAACTATGTCAATGTCGTCGTATATCTCGTACAGCTCATCGTTCCATCGAATGCGATATTCGCCGTGGCCAACGCGCAAAGGACCATAAATCTTTCGCAGAACTTTTCTCTCGAAAACTCGCAACGTCGACTCATCAGTTGTTGACAACGTCCAAGCCTCTGCACCATATAGCAGGACGGGAATTATGAGCGACTTATAGAGTTTGGCTTTTGTTCGTCGAGAGAGGACTACTTTTCAATTGCCTACTCAGTCCGAAGTAGCACCTGTTGGCAAGAGTTATCCTGCGTTGGATTTCTAGGCTGACATTGTTGGTGGTGTTTACGCTGGTTCCAAGATAGACGAAATTATCTACGACTTCAAAGTTATGACTGTCAACAGTGACGTGAGAGCCAAGTCGCGAGTGCGACGACTGTTTGTTTGATGACAGGAGATATTTCGTCTTGCCCTCGTTCACTGCCAGACCCATTTTCTGTGCTTCCTTGTCCAGCCTGGAGAAAGCAGAACTAACGGCGCGGGTGTTGAGGCCGATGATATCAATATCGTCGGCATACGCCAACAGCTGTACACTCTTATAGAAGATGGTACCTTCTCTGTTTAGTTCTGCAGCTCGAACTATTTTCTCCAGGAGCAGGTTGAAGAAGTCGCACGATAGGGAGTCGCCTTGTCTGAAACCTCGTTTGGTATCGAACGGCTCGGAGAGGTCCTTCCCGATCCTGACGGAGCTTTTCGTGTTGTTCAACGTCAGTTTACACAGCCGTATTAGTTTTGCGGGGATACCAAATTCAGACATCGCGGCATAAAGGCAGCTCCTTTTCGTGCTGTCGAAAGCAGCTTTGAAATCGACGAAGAGGTGGTGTGTGTCGATTCTCCTTTCACGGGTCTTTTCCAAGATTTGGCGCATGGTGAATATCTGGTCGGTTGTTGATTTTCCAGGTCTGAAGCCACACTGATAAGGTCCAATCAGTTTGTTGACGGTGGGCTTTAATCTTTCACACAATACGCTCGATAGAACCTTGTATGCGATGTTGAGGAGGCTAATCCCACGGTAGTTGGCGCAGATTGTGGGGTCTCCTTTTTTATGGATTGGGCATAGCACACTTAAATTCCAATCGTTGGGCATGCTCTCGTCCGACCATATTTTACAAAGAAGCTGATGCATGCTCCCTATTAGTTCTTCGCCGCCGTGTTTGAATAGCTCGGCCGGTAGTCCGTCGGCCCCTGCCGCTTTGTTGTTCTTGAGGCGGGCAATTGCTATTCGAACTTCTTCATGATCGGGTAATGGAACGTCTGCTCCATCGTCATCGATTGGGGAATCGGGTTCTCCTTCTCCTGGTGTTGTGCGTTCACTGCCATTCAGCAGGCTGGAGAAGTGTTCCCTCCATAATTTAACTATGTTCTGGGCATCAGTGACTAGATCACCTTTGGGGGTTCTACAAGAGTATGCTCCGGTCTTGAAACCTTCTGTAAGCCGCCGCATTTTTTCGTAGAATTTTCGAGCATTACCCCTGTAGGCCAGCTTATCAAGCTCTAGATACTAGATATACCTTCTTATAAAACTACAAACGTTCAATTGAAAAGCGGTTCTAGTGGTAATAAAAATTGAGCATCATAATGTTTAAAACTCTTAAATGATATTGGTTTAAAAATTAAATTTTAACTTTTCCTGCGATGACCAATATTTCTTCTTCACTAACTACCCGTGGTGGCTCTACGACTTCAGTTCGTGGGTTAGCATAAGAAATAAGGGGATGTTTTGGAAACAAAGTTTCGACGACATTCCTCATAAAAGATGCGCTTTTGGGTTGTTGTGTCTTATATTTGAAATTTGACATCGCACCGTCTAATATTTAAACATTAAACGAACCATTTTCATAAAGCTTTACTATTATCATAATCTCTGAGTGGTCTTGCTATTATTAATATTTTTGTTGCTACAGCATTACCAACAAATTTGTGTTTGTAGTAAAAAAACATTGAGGTTGTTATTTGTTAAATCACGAGCGAGAAGTACACGAGCAGGCTAAATACAAAAGCCAAAAAGGCGATTAAACAACAAGAAGTTAAAGAGCAGTTAAAGAAGTGTGGTACGTTTGTGTTAATTATTATAGCGCAAACAGTAATAATTTTAATTAATGAAAGGCAACCCAGTCACAGTGGTCAAAATGGTGTTTGTCTAATATGTTAAGAGCATTTGGCAGGCAAATGTTTCGTGTCTCCCTTTATTTTCCATTATGGTTTTCACTTGTACAGGAAGATGACTGGAATGGTGCTAAATGGGGTGTTTTTTGATATCCCCAACACAGATGTTTGGGAAATTATACGTTGTGTGTATCAAGTGTATTCAATATTTCGTGTGCCCAAAGCCGTGGTTATCTATTTTCATAAATGCTAAGTATTTTATGCTTATTTGGAAAAAGGCATTTGTCCTAGCCTTCCATATTTTTGGAATTACAACCGTGGGTAAGTCTGCGCCAGTTACCTCTATGCTTTATGAGGTCACAAAAGTTGTGCATCCTAAGTGCAGACAGACATTCTTGCCTCTGTCGTCCAGCCATTAAAGGAGCTTTTCACTAGAGCAGCATCTACCATACGAATGACGTTGCCTAACCAGCGAATTCGTTGCTCATGCAGTTCGTGGTTCTACCTTCTTCGATATTAATCGTTCAAACGGAGGACTCTAAAGATCATGCGAGGAACAGTTCTCTCGAAAAATATCTTATCTCAGTTGGTATGGCAATGGAACGTCCGTTCCTTTGTCATCGATTAGAGAATCGGGCTCACCATTTATTGCTGTTATGCTTTCTCTGACATTCAGCAGGTAATTTCCCTAATTTCAATATGCTCTGGGCACCAATCACTAGATCTTGTTAGGGTTAGATTAGGTGTCAGTACATATTTCGTCTAAAAATATATGCATTTATATCTAGAATTTTGTTTTTAGTAGAGAACAGATTAATCTTGAGATGTCGGAAAAAGTCTATGAAAATTTTGTATTAGAAAGTCCCGCTCTAGTTTAAGTTCATAATTTTGTTATAAGAAAATTATTTTATGGTTTTGATTGATGCAGAGTCTTTCCATAAATTTGGTGCTTTCTCGTTTACTGGCCATACGAACTCTGCTTTGTTTTCAAACACCAAGTTGTTTTTACTTAATTCTTCGAAATTATTATTAATATCCTAAGATATCACAACACATTGAATTTTTTAAGAAATATGGAAATCGGAATTAAGTCAATTTCATACTTAATATAAACATAAATTTTGTAAACCGCAATGTTTAACTTTTCTATAAAAGTAAGTATGTATTGTATGTAACTAATTATAGTCTCATTATGTGTGAGTTGCAGCTAAAACTCAACATTAAAGCCAGACGATTAAAAGTCGTCTATAAATACCCATATGTGCGTGTCAGCTAAGGAGATTTAGTAGAATAATGTACCTACTGAAATACGATGTACGATTTTACGTTGATAAAAAGCAAATATGAGCAAATTAAATATTATATAATTTTTTAATTAATTATTTGTTATATTTGGAACGATCAATAAGCATAAGATGTAGTCATCGGCACGTGTGCTCAAATATACAAATCCAAAATGACTGTTTCGGTAAACGTATGTATGTGCAAAAGGGCGTTACTCATACGCCCTATCTTCAATAGGGCTCGCGTGATGTGCACTAATGAAGAACCAAATTCTCCACACTAATTTCTCTATTGCAATAATAGAATTATTTGTATATGTGCGAATAGCAACAACAAAAAAATTAATGAAAGTTGGATAAATCCAATTCACACAGGCGTAATTTTGCAGAGCGCATAGTGGAATGACATAATAACGGCTGCGTGGATTTTGTTGAGAGCACTCTATTTGATGATGATTTATTTGTTGGCAATGTTGGCAATACCGCATTGAAGGTTTTGTGTGCATAATAATACTAAGCTAAATAGTGAATAATTGGAAAGAAAATCAAAATACACTTAAGAGTATAAAAATGACTAATACGATAATTAGAATCTTCCCATTTCAGTGAAACATTTAAATGTATGTATATGCAGTTAATCTCTTCTCATACCATATTTGCCAAAATAGTTGTAGAAACGCTTTTTGCTTTGTAATGACATTCAACTTAGTTTCTCAAATCAACTGTACTTTTGATTAAAATTTCGCCAGGTGTTAGAAACTCATGATATACCATACCCTTCTGATCCCATCAAAAACAAAGCATTGCCTTCTTACCGAATTGACCTATGTTTGCAGTCTACATTTTTAATTAACACATGATTTTTTCCATTAATGATTCTCAAAATAAATCCATTTTTCATCGCCAGTGACAATGCAGCTCCCATTTTCCGCTCTTTCGGATTCTTCCCATAGCTTTCAAACGGTCTGAAATTTTTTGTGCATCATATAATATGGAAGCCATTTGTTTTTGTCTCAAAGTATCATCTTCATTAAATATCACTTGCAGTTCCACATCCATGAATTCCAATCATTAATTTTTCACATCAAAATTATTATACCTGAACCGTTTATATCATCTTTTGCATGTTTCTTCTGATAAAGCATGATCATCCTTGATAGTAATCCACTTTTGTATTTTGACTTTGACTTCATACCGATACACAGTAAGTATAAAACTACATAGTTTCCGATACTCTGGTTGACATTTTGCTCCTTAAGGTATTTTCCTGATTTTGATTCTTGCAAATTACAAGAGTATAAAATGTTGGGTTGCACCCGAACATAGTTTTTTCTTACTTGTTCGAACATACTTTGTGAATATATAGTAATAAATTTTTTTCGTATATAGGATGGTTACCCTTGATCATTTCTTTTATTTAGCAAACGTTATTGCCAAGTAACCTCTGATGCTTTGAAGTTTTTTGCTTGCAGGAGTTCAACGACAATATATCATTATAACAACAAAACATTTACTGGGCATCACATCCATATTCATTCTAATAAAATTTTCCCGGATATCCATTAAGGTACTTCACATACCATCACCAATCACTTGGAGTGAAGTCGCCCCGGTGTTATTTGTTTGTTATATGGCGGCAAAGTCAAGCTTTCGCCCGAATTTATCTATTTGAAGAAAAAAGATACACTGTTATGAGTAAAACATTCCCATTGAGGTTACTCACATGTTGGCCGATAAACTCATTATTAAATCAGTCAAAAGATCGAAAATCATTATATACATAAGGTATGTATATAGGGTCTGAGGGAAGTTTTGATCCGATTCAACCCTTTTCTGCTTTATGCCAATTTTATGCCGTTATATTAATTACTTCTTGATTTGTGTACTGGTAAGTGAAAGAATCGAGTCCTGCCACACACACAAAATGCCATTGTCAAACACCAAAAAAGTGGCATATCGCAGTAACAAAGGGCATTTGTGGGCTACAAATTTTCAGAAAGTGAACGTGGTCCCGCCATTTAATTGGTTTAATAATGGGTTGTCAAAAAAGTCTTGCGGTATTTTTATTGAATTTTTTTTTATTGAAATTGAAATGAATTTTTGATGACTCATGCCCAGCCCTTGACCGATGCTACGGCTGCTACTATGCCGGTCTCTTTCGACCAATTCAGCGATTTTATTGCAATTTTCGACGACAGGCCTTCCGAAGCGTGGCGCATCTTCGACCACCTCTACACCAGAACGAAAACGTTGAAACCATCGTTGTGCGGTGGAAAAAGAAACTGTATCGGGTCCATAAACTGCACAAATTTTATTGGCGGCTTCAGATGCATTTTTGCCTTTATCGTAGTAGTACTGTAAAATATGCCGTATTTTCTCTTAATTTTGCTCCATGTTACGACTTAAAAGAAACGACAATTAATCAAGCACGTGTTAGCGCGTGAAATGAGCTTTCCAAAAAGGTATAGCATGACCCGATGCGACGAATAAAACTAGATCTACGCGCTTTCAGCGCCAACTAGCGAAAATACCGCATGACTTTTTTGACAACCTATTATAAATATATTCTAAACCTCTAAAGCTACAACAACCACTTTTGCTTCGCACAAATATTGTAAGAACTCCTACCCACAATGTTAAAATGGGAGAAATTGGATAACACCGCTCACTTCCTATGTAACGGTAAGATTAAAAACAACTAAAAGATGGATAAGTCAACTGATAAGCAAACTTCAACTGAAAATAGTTGAAAATCGTTATAGCAAACAAGAATTGAATTGCTTCAACTTCAATTTAATTGAGTGACTTTGAAAACCGTAAAAGGGGTACAAATAATGAACAGTTTGTACGAAAGGTGAAATCAAAGCGTTTTACTAGTTTTTCAACCACTATGATAAGAAGGGTAAATTTTCATATATTTGTGGAATTACGCTTTTCAATACTTACATCGTGGTGGTAACCTAAACATCCGTGCTTATACATACTAAATATTGTAATTTACTTTTCCACATGTTACCACTTATTCTTGCTTGTTTCTAACCTTCCTTGGTTTGCTTAACGCATTATTAAGTATGCATGTGTTTTCGTGTTAGCCTGGAAAATTTTGTTTCATGCGGGTGAGCTTTCTCATATTCACACATGATTCCACTTCAACATATGTAGCTGTAGAAGAAATTTATTTTTTTTCGAAATTTTACATAACATTTACTTACTTGCTTATACTTACATACATACCTAAAGTTTATATAGCGTGCAAAGTGCTCAGCAACCTTGACATGCATCTTTTATGGCAGCAGTAAATTTAAACTGAAAAATTTTTAATTGCAGCCTTCGAAAATTACTGCAATACAAAGGCAAATTAAAGCCAAATCCACCGTCAGATAAAAACAACCTTCAAAAACTAAACATGAAGACAGCAGCTTCTTCTTCGTTTTTGTTAATTTATTGAGATATTTCACAGCATTTATTATCAAAGGCTGTACCGCTTACGCCTAGACTTAACCTTATTGCTGTCTCTTGCTCAACCTCGAGGCACTGTTAAGCTTGCAACTATTACTACAAAGCCCATAACCGCAGGCTTCACAATGCCCATCAATGTTGAAGAAAAAACGAGCTTAATATATGCATTAAAATAAAAGCATATTTCTGCTGTATTTGACTGAGAATAAATAGTAATGCAATAGTTAACACTAATTTATATATATATTATACTCGTATAGCTTTTTGTTTTATGTGCACTTTTATGTTGAAAAGTTTCCCAAGGGACTCATTAACAAACATATCGAATAATGAAATTACGTAATGTTAGCTTTATGCTTAAATGGCAATATTTATTTGCTTAATTTCAATTTGTCTAAGAGCCAATATATTAAATTTTTTTATTTTTACTAAATTATTAACGGATAATTAAAACAGTTATTTGTACTGTTTTTATTTAAAATATTAATATTAAAAAATGTAACTGGCGAATGAAACTCATAATGTTTTGCTACACGGCCTGAATTAAAGCGGGATTTTTTGCATCGACTTTAGACTTTATATGTATATCCATTCCGAAGCAATGCAAGGGACTAATAAAATAAGCCAGACTGTCCTCTGCCCCAATATACCCTCTATAGTGATCCGTTAGGTAGGTAGGTTAGTTAGGGTAGTCAAAATGTCTGATATTTTAATGAAAATGTTTGAGAAAGTTCCTTTAACATTCTGTGGCTTAATCTTTCACATTACCCCAATATATAATATTTTTCCTCTTCGCTTAAGTTTATGTCAGATATATCTAATTCAACTTGATGGAAAATAAAATATTAGTTATGAAACTAGTTAAGTTTATGATCTATAATATAAGCGTGAAATGTTCGGTTACACCTGAACTTAGTGCTACCTTACTTGCCAAGGTCATATACATATGAATGAGCACAAGTATAAAGGGCGGTAGGAAATTTTATGCACAAAATGTACAACAACTAATCGGCTATTTATAGAAACAGTATCTGAAACGAATTTCTCTGTATTAATTTTAATTATATTTTTATGGAAATTAAACGTATTTCCTTTAAACGAGAAGGAATGCAGTTTTTTCAATATTGGATGGAACCAGCGAAAAATATATGAAACTCGACGATTACAGTCCAAGGTGCGCAATTTGAGAAAATTTTTAAATTAATGCTCTCAAAGAATTATTTATATACTGAATTTATGGGAAAACTTATATTTATTGCTTCAGCCAATCTCCATGATAGCTTAATAGACAATAAAGCTGCAGTTATTTTTGATTTCACACCTTTACTGCTTGTTTAAATGAATAAATATTTAAGGAGCTTCCTGCAAATTTTTTCATTAAGATAAAGTCAAATGTTCCAAATCTTCTCTGAAATAACTCCAATAAAACAATAAAAACTTTAGGGGGCGAAATATTTTACTTGAAAATGCTTTCTCTTAGAAGTTGACCTAGAGACCACAAAGGAAAGCATTAATAAAATTTCTATAACAAAAGAAATATTAAAATTAATAGCTATAATTAAAAAAACCCTGTCAAAACTAACAAATTATAATAAATAAAAAGCTTTTTGAGGAAGGAAATTTATAAAATTTGATATTTGAATAAAATAGTTTCGATTTTGGTATTATAGTTAAAGAAATTGCTTCAAAAATTGCAAGATGGATTTCATAGTTACATAATGCTACTAATAGAGAACATGCTAAGGACATGATACTTCGTCAATAAGATTATTAGATATGAGAAAAGTTTCTTTAAAAACTAATATTCTAAAACCATCATTGTATAAAAATGAGATGCAGCTTCAATCATTCCTAAGAATTTTCCCATGTTAGTTAGTTAAAAGAATAAAAATTCAAAGAGTGTTTACGTATATCGATTTGCTGCATCATCAAAGTAAACTTTTACAGTTCATAATATTTCTTTCGAACAGCTTTACATATGCCTGTTGACAGTTGCTTGGCTAAAAGCACACTTGGCCTACAAATAATTCGATATTTTATGCATGACATTTTCGGTATAAATAAAGTTTTCTTTTTACAAAAAGTCACTGAAAAGTCGTGAAAAGACCATAAGTCTGAAAATTTGAAAGAGTAAAAGCATTCTCATATATTTTTTGTTTTAAAATGTTTCTACGAGATAAGTAAATATTTTTGTTAAAAACTTGATTTTGAGCCCCGCAAAATGCAAATACACATACTTGTAGAAAGCATAGTAAAAATATAAGGGCGCATTTAGCTTTTGTGCCCACAAAGTTTTCTTCAAAGTGAAAAAATTTAAAATTTATGTAAAATATATCTTCACCATCTTCCTATACATTTATATACGTATATTTGTATGTACATATATTAAATATACTCACTCAAAGGTGTCGAACTTTCGACACCGACACGTTTTTCCACTAAGCTTACCATCAACTAGCTACACGGCCTTAACGAAACACCTTGCACCTTTTACCTTTTTTAGAAAGTTAAAAGAAATTGTTATAAGCCACTTCGAAATTGTTGTTTATATGCCGTGGCATAATGAAGAGTGTAGCGAACAACTAAATTCACACCAACCAATTATGATGCTCAGCACGCTTTATCCCAAGTAAAAAGATACGTTGGAAAATTTGTTTGTTTGTGTACCACACCTGTAATTATACATAAAATAAGGGAAGTATTTTTTTTTTACCTATTTAAACTTTGTCACTAATCTGCGTCACTTGCTTGTGCCAAACATTACTCTTACAAATACCACGCAAAATTACATTTTAATTAGTTTTTCATTATCATTTTTAACACTATCTTCCCCAGATTCAAATCTAATATTGTAAGAATTTTGAATGAATAATAATTCAAGTTTTTCAATTTTCTTTCTCTATACTCGTTTATTTGCATGCAAGTCCCAATCAAAATTATTTTTTAGACGTATGATATTCAATGGGACAATACTCTTTTCGGTGTAGGCTTAAGTGTTGTGGATATTGCGCAACCTCAGAGACAGCGTACAGTGTGCACCAAAGCCGATATTTCTGCTCTGGATCAAAAAGTTGTAAAAGACCCCAATGAGTCCATCCGTCAACAGACATTGTTAAGTTGACGTGTTATTGTTGACATGCTGCAAAACGCGGTCATAAATTGGGCCTCTCAGCGGCAATTTATTCAGACCGTCCACGGCTGTCACTTTCTAAAATAGTTTTTGAAATACTATATAATGCACACTTTTATATACATTATTAAGACATGTTCTTGGCAGTAACATTAAACTTTATGCGTTTTATTACGTTTAGATATACTTTATTCAAGTAATGTTATTCGAGGGTTTTGCAAGGCGTGATTTTTAAAATACGTCCAAGGGAGCAGGCTTTAATTTCAGTTCTGGCTTAATTACTATAGTAAGTTAAGATGAAATAAAATGCTAGCGGCAGCTTTAGTTTTAAAATAAAAGTTTATATTTACTAAAATATAAGACAATTATAAAAAAAAATTAAATACTAAAAAAGAAACACCCAGAATTGTACATTTTCATATGTATCAACACATGGTTTATATATTTCCTTATACTCAGCCTCAATGTTATCTTTTCATTAAAACTGAAACGAAACAGGTATGCTGCTTCAACGATAAAATATCAGCGATAATTTTACTGCGGTCACCCTAACTATATGTAATATCTCTTTTTAATTGCTTTTACTGTGTTTTTTAAAAATGATTGTATGGCCTCCTTCCTGTTACCAAGTAAACAAAAATAACAAAGACGCTAGGTGAACAAGTCCATTTATCATTCAAGACTTCGTAATTACCTTTTCCTTGTGAAAAGTGTTTACGTGGAGGATGGCGTCTCGTGTAGAAGTTCACGCAAGTGAGGAAAGTTCTCTGATCGTCATTCACTTGGGAGTGGCCAGAAACGATTCTTTTACATATGGCTCAAGCAGCTCACGACTTTCGGTCTTTGACCAAGTATCCTCTGGGTAGTCTAAGAACATTCGTCTGAAAGCGAGCTAAAGTGAGAAGGCGAAACATCCCCTCCACAGGGTTGTGCGCTGGGTTTGGGAGCCCCCACTTAAAAAACGCACCCAGTGAAAAATAGCAATCAGCTTAACTATGGTTATCTGCGGCACTAGATTCCAGTATAAAACAATTCATCAAGCCACCCGACTGTCTCCGGATCGAAAAGCCACCAACCAGATCGATCACGTTGTGAAAGACGGAAGACACGTCTCCAGTATTCTAGATGTGCGTGCGCACCGAGGTTCTAACATTGACTCGGACCACTATCTTGTTGCAGAAAAGACTCGGACCCGCCTCTGTGTAGCAAAAAACGCACGCCAACAAACACAAGGAAATTTCGACGTCGAGAAGCTGCAATCACAACAGACAGCCGAACGATTTTCTACTCGACTTGCACTCCTGCTATCTGAGAGCATTTCGAACTCCTTACGTACAGCTGCAACGAAAAATGCAAAAGAACAGCTGGTACGACGAGGAGTGCCGTGTCGCAGCGGAGAGAAAACAGGCTGCATATCTCGCAACGTTATGATCGACCACAACACGTGCGGGATGAGATAGATACCGAGGATTGAAGAGGGGAGCAAGACGCATTTGCAGACAGAAAAAGAAAGAGGCCGAAATGCGTGAGAATAAAGAGCTTGTTAAGCTGACCGACAATGGTAATGATCGAAAGGTGATCTAGTGACCAGAGCATACTTAAATTATGGAAGGAACACTTCTCCAGCCTGCTGAATGGCAGTGAACGCGCAACGCCAGGAGAAGACAAACCCAATCGATTATGATGAAACGTTCCATTGCCCGACCATGGAGAAGTTCATATAGCAATTACCCGTCTGAAGAACAACAAATCGGCGGTGGCCGATGGATTACCGGCCGAGCTATTCAAACACGGCGGCATAAAACTGATAAGGAGCATGCATCAGCTTCTTTGCAAAATATGGTCGGACGAAAGCATCCCCAACGATTGGAATTTAAGTGTGCTCTACTCAATCCTCAAAAAGGGAGAACCCACAATCTGCGCCAACTATCGAGCCGTTCGATATCAAACGAGGTTTCAGACAAGGCGACTCCCTATCGTGCGACTTTTTCAACCTGCTGCTGAAGAAAATAATTCGAGCTGTGGAACTTAATCGAGCAGCTACAATCTTTTATAAGAGTGTACAGCTGCTGGCGTATGCCGATGATATTGATATCATAGGTCTCAACACCCGCGCTGTTAGTTCTGCTTTCTCCAGACTGGACAAGGAAGCAAAGCAAATGGGTCTGGCAGTGAACGAGGGCAAGACGAAATATCTCCTGCCATCAAACAAACAGCCGTCGCACTCGCGACTTGGCACTCACGTCACTGCTGATATTCATAACTTTGAAGATAGTTTCGTATATTTGGGAACCAGTGTAAACCAACACCAACAATGTCAGCCTGAATATCTAACGCGGGATAACTCTTTCCAACAGGTGCTACCTCGGACTGAGTAGGCAATTGAGAAGTAAAGTCCTCTCTCGGCGTACAAAAGCTAAACTCTATAAGTCGCTCATTATTTCTGTCCTGCTATATGGTTTATAGGCATGGACCACGACAACATCTAATGAGTCGACGTTGCGAGTTTTTGGGAGAAGTTTCGATGAAACGATTAGCTGTATGAGATATTCGACGACATTGACATAGTTCAGCGAATTAAAAGACAGCGGCTACGCTGGCTAGGTCATATTGTCCGGATGGACGAAAACACTCCAGTTCTGAAAGTTCTCGGCGCAGTACCCGCCGTGGAAGCAGATAAAGAGGAAGACCTTCACTCCGTTGGAAGGCCCAGGTGGAGAAGGACCTGGCTTTGCTTGGAACATCCAATTGGCGCCACGTAGCAAGAAGAAGATACGACTGGCGTGCTGTTGTTAATTCGGCTATAATCGCATAAGCGGTGTCTTCGCCAGTAAAGAAGAAGGATAAGTTGTTTACATAGTAGCAATCACTTCATACTCCTGCAATCAAAGACGCCGAAATACGTTAACATATGTAGGTGTTAACAAAACTTTATATTAATCTAACTTGGCCGATATATGTATGAAAAAGTCAACTGGAAGCTCGAAAATATTTATATTAGTTCCATCGTTGTTAGGGGAAGTTATGATCCAATTCAACCAATTTTTAACAGAAGGGTATATACATATATGATTTTCCAAAGAAACATTTCCCTGAATTTCAATAATAAATTTCCAGACTGACCGGTACTTTCGCAAAAGTTCTGCCATTCGTGCTCCATATTTGGCGTCTGGGTCCGCGAAAAGTAATAATTCGGTTTTGACAATTTTTAGGCCTAAGATGAAAAACCTTTAGGACACTACAAGGGGCTTTCCAAAGTAAACAGGACTTAAAAAAAAAACAGAACAAATATTTTTTTTCGGAAAAATCAATTTTTTTTATTCAAAATTATCTCCTTTTGCTTTAAATAGCTTTTTGTATGGTCAAAAAGTATGTCAAACGAGTTTTTTAGCTCGTTGGCCGGTATGGCCGCCAGCATGCCGGTGCAAGCCTTTTGAATGGCCTCTACGTCTGCATATCTTTTTCCACCATCTCGTGAGTATAATTTAATGTCTCTGAAATATTTATTTATAAATTTATCACACTTTTAGTAGTTTTTAACAAAACTGTTATATGTGGAGAGGGTGGAATTATTATCCGATTTCATCCATTTTACTCTGTCGGTATAAGTTCTGATAGAATTTGTGCTGGGCGGGTTTCATTATTGTAGCTTTATTAGTTAGAAGATATGGGCATTAAATCCATTAGATCGCTAAATCTTGCCCCTTCCTTAGAAGTTTATTATTAAATAATCACTACAGTAAAAAGAAAAAGTCTCTAAACGACATCTACTAAAGTCAAACCTTCACATATACAATCTAACTCAATTTAACGCTGTACAAACAGTTAAATCACAAAACAAAAAAATAAGGAGAAGGTTCAATGCAAGGAAATGTGAGAAGAGAAAAATAAGCCAACATTGCATCAAGTTGCAGTGAAACACACATTTCTTCTCGAGTCTGCCCTCCAAGCGAACCCCTAGCAGACCTAGCATAGCCAGCCAGTCAGTAAAACTGTGAAATTACCAAATGGATGGATGAACGGGCGAAAGCTATGTCCTTGCTCAATTCGGATTCAACTCAAGTACGTGGTAGCAAACCTTGAGGAAAGCTTAACTATATAAAACAATTGAAATTTTATGTGGCGGAAAAATTTAACGAACCAACGTTTTGTATGCTGTTGAAGAGCCGATTGCGCTTGCCTTGCCAACGCCATTAATCACACATCCAATGGCAAGTGTTATACACATACAAATGTTTACTATAAATTATCCAGTGAACTTGTGGTTCTTAATATCTGAGGTTTTCAATAAAGCTAAACTTTTTCTCTTTGATAGCAGTTACTTTTTATGCACTTAGTTTGGTTTGCATTTCATGAAATATTCACTTAATCATGCGCTCTGTCGAATTCCGTCGTTATGGATGCGTTTTGCACCACGCTTTCACTAGTCAATAATACTTGTCCACAGAGTCGCCGTACAGTGTGCATCCAAGACATTAATGTGCTGTTGAGCAGACTGTCAAAGAAGATCCGAATTAGTCCGTCCGCCATGGCGCACAACAATTGGAACTGGGTACATGCATTTTATGGAGGTTTTGCGGACTGCCAAAAGCCAATTTCTGCAAGAATTGAAGCCGAATGAGCATCAAGCTCGTCGCGTGCTAGGTGAATGGGCACAAACCCTGAGATGGCCATCAATACCAATTTTTAAAACAAATTTTGTTCAGCGTTCATCACTCACTCTCGGTCACTCTCGGTTGAAGGAAAGTTACTGTTTGGTATATTCTATGGTCAGAAAGTGCCATATTTCTTCAAAAACGATGCCGTTCAATGGTTCCAATAAGGCATGCCACACTACCAACGATACAATCAATTAATTGGAGGCAATTTTTGGTGTGCTCATTATCTAGCGTTCGTGGGCCTAACTTGGGCTGGCTGGCTTCAAGATCGTGCTGTATTATACACTTCGTGCATAATAAGGTTGGGCAAAAGTGCTTCTAACGACGTTTCCCTCAAACTAAAGAAGAAATTTCCTCTGCCATATAATGCTACAAGAGCTAAGCCTCATAACGCTAACGTTGCCATGTATCAGCGCATTAAGCGACCATCTTGTTACATAAATATTTAAAAATAGTGTTCAAAGTTTACATTTCATACCCATTTTCATGCTTTCCCTTAAACACTCGTTCGGGCCTGTAAGTATTTATGCGTTCAACCGTTGAAATTCCGTTTACACCCTGCTTTATCGAGTTCACCGCTTTAACATACTTCTCGAATAACTGGCTGTTAAACTATATGTCGTTGGTGCACCAGTTCCTAACGTTTATTAAATTAAATAAATTTTTCTAGAACTTGAGCGCATATATACAAAAACTTATATTTGCACAGATATAGTTCACACAGCTTGCAAGCATGTCAGCAACCTTGACATGCATCTTGTAAAGCTCCAATAAATTTTAAATTGAAGTGGTCGAAAATTACAGCAGCCCTCTATTAGAAAATAAATTGTAATTTTGAAACCTCTATCTTTGATAATTTGTAGTTTAAAATTTATTTGAAAGAAATTTCATTGTTTTTAGTTTAACACTTGTAGTATAAGAAATTTCAAAATGTATACTGAAATGCCTAAAATTAGGTAGCCAAGAAACCGGTTTTGAGATGTTTAAAGCACATAAGCAAATATTTTTCGATAGCTTAAGTCCAACAAAAATAAAATTTAACAGGAAACGACGGCAGATAAAAAACATCATCGAATGGTGTTTAATTTCTAAAGAGACTTTGACAGAAAGTATAAAGAAAATAGTTTATTTTACTTTTAGAAGCGTATTAAAATTAACGGCATTCATTTTATGTAAAAGGCGTTTCATCATTTCATTTATTGCAGTCTCTTGCTTCTCCCAAGAGGTATAAAGCATATATGTACAATAGCTTATAACAACGGTGTACACAACGGTAATAACATGTGAACTTCAAATCTAAAAGCAAAAGTGCGCATGTTTTGAACATAACACCAAATTGCTATTACGACTTGTGTTGCAGAAACGAATTCGGTGAACCCAATTTTCAAATATTTTTCCACTAAATTAAGTCGTAAGACATAAATAGCGAGTTCAATATTGACTTCTAACGACTAAGGAAATAGTCTATTGGTGTTAAATTACATCTTTTTGGAGACCATTCAATGTCGCAATTTCTTGAAATAATCGAATCTCCAAACTTTTTTTGCAATAATCCGTACTTACCATTATTTTGATAACAAAATTGAAAAATTTGTAAACGTTGCCCTTGCGTATATCTTTCCATAATGAAATTCTAAATATTACTGAAAACAATAAAAAAAATTTTAAATCAAAACATATTAAAAATGGCCGCAACGACACTTAGATATCATATCATGTCTATTGGAACACCCGGTACTATATAATGTAATAGTTATCTACAATTCGGAATTTCTGTACTTTAACATTACAAGGTTGCATCGTAAGTACCACTATCTTGTGCGAACAGCTTGTATAGCTCGTTCAACCCGGTACCATCCACCGCCTAGCGAACCACATTTAGTTCTCATCGTCAAACATAACGTATTATTCATATAGTTCACTATGTCGTATGAGCAACACAGAATTTATAATTCACTCGTATGAATGCTCAGAACATTTGATATATAAATCTCACTGCGTATTACTTTTAAAAGTTAGATTTTATGAGCAAAATCATTAAGCCTAGGTCTTGTTAATATTCCTCTTTAAAAGTTGTGGAATTTGGAATAATAAATATGTTTTCGATTAAACTTTGTTTTAAAAGACACTTGTACAAAGGTTATACTGTACAGGTTAATGTGATAAGGCTTGTGAACAATATGAAATTCAGAGGTTCTTTTTCAGTAGCCGTTTTTATGTTGTCATGTTATTTTTGTTCAGTATTGTTCAGCATTTCATTATAGATAGACTTACGCATGAACAACGTTTACAAATCGTTCAACTTTATTATGAAAACTTACGTTCTGTAAAGAATGTGAAAATATAGTAGTCGCGGCTGAGAATGTACAAAGAGACGGAAAAGCCGATTCGGCGCCGTTCGCAGCTACACGAACTGACGAATGGTACAATTGGGCTCATTATACTACGTCGAGATTTAAAATTTAAACGCACAACCGCTCGACCTTCCTAACTCGAGTCGTTCTACGGGCTCTTGAAAAGTTCCATGGAGATCCGACGTTTTGGAGCCAAAGTTTGTCAGCGATGAAGCTAATTTCTGGCTCAGTGATAATATAAACAAGCAAACTTGCCGCAATTGAGTTGAAGAGCAACCTTAAAAGATTCAAGAACTGCATTTCATCCGAAAAAAACGGGTTAGTGTGAATTGTGAACCGGTGGAAACAAAGGTCTAAATTTTCGTCAGAAATTAACGTAACCGTCGATCAGACTTTCCACACATCGCATCAATAAATGGTTTAGTTGAGAGAATATTTCGGTGAGCAGATAATTTCACGTTTTGCGTCAGTCAATTGGCCACCAAGATCATTAGACTTTTTCCTGTGGGATATGTAAAATCTATAGTATACATATGTGTATA
Source organism: Bactrocera neohumeralis (assembly GCF_024586455.1). NCBI lineage: Eukaryota > Metazoa > Arthropoda > Insecta > Diptera > Tephritidae > Bactrocera > Bactrocera neohumeralis. Next base: position 55,236,413 of record NC_065920.1, on the reverse strand, counting down.
ATCCCGCTTCGATTCAGACCTCGGGGTAAAACATCACGCATAAAATTCGTCACTTACTCTTATTCGGTACCTTGGGGTTTGAGCAGTTTTGGTTGGATTTGGACAACTTTTAGTCATAAGGTGGCATACTTTAAACAAATTATTGGTGCAAAATTTTATTCCGTTATATTAAATAGTTCTTGATTTGTATGAAACACGTTATACGTTACGTTACGGAAGTAAGCCTAGTTCTAGTCCGATTTCGCACTGTGGTATAGTAATATGAGAAGAATACCATGTACTAAATTAAGTCGAAGTCGGCCGGTTGAGTTACGAGATATGTGATTTCACCCAAAGGTGGGCTATGCTACGCCCATTGTTAAATTTTTACACCGCCTCCCATAAAGCCCTTATATATTTTCTTGGAGGTAAAATGTAATGTCTCTGGCGTATTTAGTCATAGATTTATTGCACTTGTAGTAGTTTTTATCAGTACTGTTATATGGGGAGAGAGCGGTGTTATCATCCGATTTCATTAATTTTAACACTGTCGGTAGGAGTTCTTATAGTATTTAAATTGGGAAAATTTGGTTATTGCAGCTTTACGGTTAAAGAGATATGTATATTAAAATCAGTAGAGGGCGTGGCCACACCCACTTTTTCAAAATTTTTTGCCCACAGGTGAAAAATTAAAGTTTTATATCTTAAATGCTAAGTTATGGTGAATTTTTTGATTTTAAAAATAAATATTTTCTGAAAATAACATTTATTGCAAAACAACGTTTGCTAGCTAACTTATAACATTCTTGTTTTATATCTCAAATATTTGTAATACATCAAAATCAGTCTGATTAAAATTCTATCTTAATTTATAGTGATTTGACTGGTGGTTAATGTAGCTTTAACACGTTCACCGCAACTTTTTAAAAAGTTTTTAACCCCAAATAGCCAAATTTATTGTGATACACTACGTCGCTATGACTTCGCTTACCACTTTCAGTGGCCTGAATTATTTAAAGCTTAGTACGCAGCTCTCAAGAAACGTAAAAACTTCATATAAAAAAACGCTTAAGAAACGGTCAAGAAACTTTCCTGCGATAAATTTACTTGTGCTAGTACGCAGCTCTCAAGAAATCTAGTACTAATTTTTAATGTTTTTTTTTCAGTAAAATGTGAATATGGCATGCCTGGTTTTCCGAAGAAACATCAAATCAACAATTGTTTCTTGAAGGAAATTCGAAGTAATCGTCAAATTCATCCTAAATTAGTTGAAATCATTATTATGAAGTATATTTCAGTTTGAAATGTTGTATAAAACTTACCAATCATCAACAACATTCCTTAAATCTCAATGAAAATATTTATGTTAACATACACATACACACAATAATAATACGCACAAAGCTTGTTTTCTTTGTTTATTTTCTCTTGTTCTTCTAATGTAGATCATTCACAATGCGTAACCAGCTGTCAAAATTACTTGAGAAATAATGAATTTTTTTTTTCTTGAGCAATTACTTGAGAGCTGCGGACCAACCTTAAGAAACGAATTATCGCACACGGGTGTGTGCTAAGAGAGTTTGCGGTTTTCGCAAATATTTTTCTTGATAAGGAATTAAAACACGATTTAAGTTTCTTAAAGCGTATCAATTCGATATTATATTTTAGTATTTCAGTAAGTGTAAGTGACTTGGTCTGCAAGCCCGATTTATTGTGGAGGAAATATAAAAAGAATAACAGCAAATTAATAAATATGAACAAACTAAAAGTACGCAATTTGTGTATAATACTCGCCTACATACATACTAAATCAACTGATCATTAACAACAAATTTCTGTTGGCGCACACTACCGAAATGAAATTAATCAAAACTACTGTTGGCCCAGACTCCACTTGGCCCCCCCGATTGCTATAGCGATGAGGAGATTACTTGTGATTGTTATGGCAATGGCGATTTTCGTTGTCAAATTGTCGAAAGACTCAACTATATTTACATCGAATTTTCTTCAGTCTTACGAAATCTGTTTGTATTGTGTACCATAGTCACAGAAACTAATATCAATTTTCTACTCGAGCGCAAATTTCAGTCAATTTTACTTAAGACACGTTATTTCAAAGTGACAGATTGCAAGAATTTTACACACGATATCTACATGAATGACAATGTGCGTTTGCAGCGTGGTACAGTTGCAAATCCAAGGATTTTAGCTTAGATAGAGAAATTGTAGTTTTGTGCTCTCATTGAGGTATGTACGTAAAAATTCACAATTTAAAGAATTTAAGCGATTATTTCGTAGATCTAAAAACGTCAAATTGGTTGGAAGTTGACTGATATATATGCTCGTGATTTTGTTGGACGACACGTTGAGTTGCGAAACGTTACTATAGCCGAAGGTGGTGTTTAATGGCAATACAATGAAATTGTTATTGCTAATATCGAGTACCGAACTCTTGAGCCTAACTTGCTCGGGGCGTGAGAGCTGTTCGATATGTTCCGCACCCTTGCAATTGATGTGCAGGAATTCAAACTGTGTGTAACAATTGCATTTGCCGGGGCATATTATTGGTTCCCAAGCACACAGTTCTTTACGTTCCAGCTGCGCGAGATCCTTTACTAGTTTGGTTGACGTCTGAATGCACTGTAAACCATTAAACAGCGAACGATAGTTTACATTGTAAATCCAAGCTAATTTACAATCGCACACGATCGGATTACCAGTCATTTTGATTTCGGGCACACAATTGTCAGTTGCACTGCAGAAATTTTGTAAAGCAAAAATGTTTTCAATCAGATTGTGCTCTAGGTTTATTTCATAAGGGCAAGTAAGCCAATCCAAAGTGAATTCGCGCAAACGATTGCCACATAAATTTATTACTACTGAGTTAATCTTGCCACCTTCATTCCAATTTTCTGGTTGCAACTTGCTAATATAATTAAGACCGTCGGCTAAAGCCAAACTCATGCTGTATCGAAAATTTGCCAGTAACCTTGGCGTTCTATCGACAGAAGTATCGGTGCTCCAAATAGTTTGCAGTTGATTCTGGCTTACGTCTAACCTATGAAGATAATGCAGCGGTTTTAGATTTTCAATAAGATTTGTGGTGTCGTGTAGTTTATTGCCATCAAGTTTCAACTGCCATAGATAAGGAGTGTGATCAAAAAGGTGTGGCGGTAAATGTGTCAATAAATTGTGACTCAGATCCAGTATGAAAAGTTGACGCTGATATGCAAACAAACTTTCGGGCAATTCCCGGATTTTATTACGGCTCAAATTCAGACAATTCAATTGCGTTAGCGCTGCAAAGATAATAGCGTCCAACATTTTCATATTATTACCGACTAAGTCAAGCTGTCTGAGCGTAGTGAAGTTTTTAAAGTATGTTTGCGTCAAGTTTTGCAGCGAATACTTATCTTGGTTTCTTAGACCTTGTACGCTAAGCGTAAGTGTTTCCAGTAGACTCTGCTTATAAATTATGTCATTTGGTATACTTATAATATCTGCTTCCCGGACTTCATTATGATTTGATTTAATAATCAATTGTAGGTGACAAGGCACACTCTTGGGTTCAGCCATACATACCACTGGTTCTGCAGCAAGGTCAGTATTAAAGACTACTGTTACTTTATTCAGTTCATACATTTTTATTAGAATTTCCCGCACCATACGTACACATCGGACACGCATACCCGATGCATCGAACGATACACTCCTAATAGCAAATGTGAGAGAATTGTGTTCAACTCCTGTGAATGTAGAATATTATCAGTACTTGAATGCAACTCTGATTAGTGTAGGGTTAACCATTATTATTTTACTTTGCGTCATCGCACTCTTCTATAAATATATGTAAATTAAAAATGGAAGTCTGGTTATATAGCCTCAACATTTTGAGATTTTGCATTCGCAAATGTGAGCTGGATAAGCATGAAACGTTCGATGCGTTTATTTCATATGCACACCAGGATGCAGACTTCGTCAACCATACATTATTGCCGCAACTCGAACAGTGCGAACTACCATTTCGTGTATGCACGCACGAACGCAACTAGCTGGCTGGCGCTTATATACCAGAACAAATCATCGAATCGGTGAAACAGTCGTGTCGGACGATCATTGTGCTCTCGCAACACTTCATCCAGTCGGATTGGGCGCGTATGGAGTTTCGCACAGCGCATAAGTGCTCGTTGCACGAGGATCGTGCGCGCATAATAATGACTAAATATGGTGAAATCTCGAAAAGTGAGTTATTGGACAGAGAACTAAAGGCATATTTGGATAAGAATACATATCTTAATTGACAAGACGTCAGATTTTGGGTCAAATTACGCCACGCCATGCCACATAAAGTAGGTAGAGAGAGGAATTTCGATATGCTAAAAATTAACGGCAGAATGTATGTTATGGGACAAGTTGAGATGAATCGTTTGCATGACGAAATTGTTTAAATTTGTCACAGTTGGTTTTTTTTTATAGTAGGAGGAAGCATCGAAAGCCAGAGGGCGTGACTTTAATCCGCTAAACCTAACCTACTCCCAACTCAAGACTCTCCCACCAGATAAGGTATTACTTCATGGTAGTAGTAGTATAGACATTTTACGTCTCCTTTGTAGCACAGACGGACTGACGCCTATTCTGCTGTATCTATCTTAATATTGTCATGATGGAAGTTGCCGCTTCGCGAACAGCTTTCCACTTCTCAGAGGACTGACACAAAAGTGCAGTCAAACTTTCCACCGTTAAACCTACCACCTAGTGCTGTTTCTAACTTTTCCTTTATGTTTAGAAACTGAGGACAATGGAAGAACACGTGCACAAAGTCTTCTATTGACTCCGTACACATCAGACAATACGAACTGACGTCGTTTTGGAATTTATATAGATAGCTTCTGAAGCACCCATGTCCGCTTAATATTTGGGTCAGGTGGAAATCCAGGTCCCCATGTTGTCTACTTATCCACGTATGGATATCAGGTATAAGTCTGTGGGTCCACCGTCCTTTAGTTGAGGTTTGCCACCGTTGCTTCCATATAGTTATGCTCTTCTTTCTTTCTTCTCTCTTTTGGATTTCAGTAATTGGCGCTGATAGCTCCTATAATCTCGCGAGGTCGTCACCCTGGATGTTTATGGGCGGCATACCAACTAGTACTTCAGATGCTTCGCTGGAAATAGTTCGGAAAACACTTGTTACTCTTATTGCTGTGAGTCTATGCACCGCATTTATTGGTTTGGCATACGCTGTTATGTTTAGTGCCTGTATCCATACTGGAGCTGCATATAGTGTAACTGAGCTCATAGCTTTTGCGATTAGAAGTCGGCGGCTGAAGCGCACACACCTCTATTTGCCATCCTTCTTTATAAGTAGTTATAAATCTTATTTGCTTTATTTGCTATGTGTGCCAAGTGCTGCTTGAATTTCAGTCTGGAGTCCAATATTACCCCTAAATACTTCAACTGTGGTTGTGAAGTAATCATACACTCTCCTATAGTGAGAGTTATTTTTTCCTCAATTTTCCTGGTGCTTACGACCAGTACCTCTGATTTGTGCTCAGCCAGTTCCAAACTTTTGGACGAAAACCATTGGCGTAGACCATTTATGCATTCATTACATTTATTTTGCAGGTTTTCAAGTTGTTTACCTACTGCTACCACTATAAGGTCGTCCGCGTATGCGATTAGCTTAACGTTTTTAGGCTGTGGAATTCTTAACACCCCATCATTAGCTAGATTCCATAAGAGAGGGCCTAAAACAGATACTTGTGGTACTCCGGGTAGCTCTTGATGCCTTCGGTGGTGTCGTAGATCAGCCTTCTATTTTTAAAATAACTCATAACGATTTTTATGAGGTACTGAGGGGCGCGTATTCCATATGGGGTTTCGAATATATTTTTCCATTTAGCAGAGTTGAATGCATTCTTCACATCCAAGGTGATCAGCGCACAATATTTTTTTGTACCACTTTTTCGCAGTGTCGACAACTTCTTTCAGTGCATCGATAGTAGACCTTTGTTTTCTGAAGCCGTATTGTCTTTCTGACAGTCCGCCAGCCTCTTGGATTGCAATATCCAAGCGGTTTCTTATTATGCTTTCGTACACTTTGCCCATTGTGTCGAGCATACACAGAGGTCGATACGAAGAAGGTTCATCTGGTGTTTTTTTTGGTTTTGGGATTAAAACCAGGCGCTGGACTTTCCAGGGATCGGGGAACATCCCTTCTTTTAAACATGCGTTGTCAATTTTTGCGAAAAGAGTGGGCTTTGAGATTATGGCTACCTTTAGAGCTCTGTTTGGTATGCCATCGATGTGTATTCGCTTCTTTACAGATCTTTTCAAAGCAGTTAATCTTGCTATGGCTTATAGCTGACTTTAGAAGCTTCCTATAGTTTTTAAAAGCTTCTTTGAAACGGTTTTCGTTTTCGCCACTTTGATTGCCTTGTAGGCGACGTCGGGCTGAGTGACAGAGCTTTCTCAGCGTGGCTATTTCTTCACTCCACCAGTATACAGGTCTTCGCTTATTGTGTCATTTTGTCTTTCGCATTGTAGCGTCGTATGCTGCTATCAGTTCCTTTTGCAATGCGGTTACTAAGTGGACGCCGCCTTCGCCTGGTGCTCTTGCTGCACTCCAGACTATCTCACAGTTGGTTTGTGGTAAAGCAATTGGTTGTAGGATGGTAAGAGTTTTCACAAATACATTTACGTATATTTATGAAAATACAAATATATTACATTTAATTGCAGTTACTTAGTGAAATCTTTCGATTCTTCTGTGACACAAAGAGTTATTCAGAATGTTGCTACTAAGAGAAAGATGGAGATAATCTTGGCCAATCTGCTTACCAGGCAGTGGTGATCGCACAAATTCTTCAATCCCATTTTATTATATTTCAAGTAACTATTCAATAAATTTTCCCATATAATTAATTGAAAAACACACAACGATATCTGTTTATTGTTTTAGCAAAAATAATTTAGTTAAATACTTAAGCATGAAAGAAATCGTAAGTTTTCGAAAGGTGCAATGCTTAAATACAATGAGGAATGGTTCTGTCAGGTGTTGAAAAGGTTAAACAAGTAATGAGGCTACCTAAAATTCCACCTAATCCAAAACAAACAACGATAATACAGACGATTGTGGATACTGTGAACCAACTGAGATAATGAAACCGTTTCGATCTTATGGCCTTTTACATTTGAAGTTTCTTTGAATAAGCGCCTTTTCATACTATTGCGACATGTTGCTTCAGAGTATAATAGTTTTGTTCACCTAACGGTTGAATGTATCACCTAAACCAAATTGAGTTAGATATAGGGTTATACGCATATAAATGATCTGTACCTTCCGTTCCATTCCACATTGACCGATATTTTCGATCAAAAGTCAACTATAGGTACCGGGGTCTAAATATTCGGAAACTAGGGGTTAGAACATTTTTTTTTGGAAATTGGACTCAACGAATGGACCATCTGAGACGAAGCCACGGCCAATATTTTAAAGAGATAATCTTCAAAAAAAAAAACGCCAAAGAATGTTCTTTCGAATGATAATGAACATTCCCCATTAAATTTGAAGCTTCTGAGATTTTTTTTTCACAATTTGGCAACTCCGAAATGGATCACCCTATAGGTATATACGCACTTACAAATATATTATAATTCAACTATGGTGAACTTTTTAAACTTATTCGTTTTTGCGCGTGTTTTACCTAAGTGCGGTGGATATCCTCTGCTAAATGCTTTTGTAACAGTCAGTGCCTCTGTAACTCTGCAAAAATAAGCACTTGATATCACTTGCATCTACATCAGTTTGGTGGTAGAAAATAAAGTTTTGTGAAATATGAAATTCTGCGCACAAATTTTTCTGAAGCTACATCGTTGTTTCTCAACGCCGTGGCATAACCAAAAGTGTTGCGAGCTTTATATAAAATATTCGTAAAAATATTAGCCGTATATACTCCATTAGATGCCTCATTTTTATCGGCTTCTTCACTTCCAGTGACCTTATCTAATTTCCACCCGAGAATTTTGTTCCTCATCATATTTTCTTTTAAAACGCCGAAACGTTCCGGTAACTTGGTAAAGCTGTTTGCTTGGAAGCACCTTTAGGTATGCAAAAGGTGTGAATACTATGTTAAGTAGATTTTCTCGCGTATTTAAACTTTGCAACAAGTTTCGCATCACTTGCTTATACTGCATGCCATTTTTAGATACATTTTCTGTTATTTATGTATATAGTATACTCCCTCTTTAAAGGCGATAAAGTGATACATTTTATGATACAGTTGTGTACGTTGTTGGTTATTATTTTCAAATGTCGCTGTGATCTACCCTGAACGAATTTGGCTATTACGAGTATAACTTGAATAGTTAACGGATAAAATGTACATTAAACTTTTCATTGAGAGTGGCACACCCGCTTTTTAATGGAACTTCCAACCTCATTGTGGAGCTTAACCTTGAGTATGGCCTTCTTCATGAGCATATTTATACTCTTGCGACCTGTTGCTACAGAGACATGACGAGAAAAGCTGAAATCTGAGTGACTGCCTGTCTGTATTTCCATGCAAGCGATTATTTGCGTAAAACTTAAGATATCTTGATAAAATTGAGTGAGAACGAGTTCGTAGTAAGTTACAAAGCATCACAACTAACTACTAAATGAAGATACAAACTTGTAATTTTGTTAAAGTATTTGCAATAGCAAGGCAACTTAAAAAAGAGTTAATAGCAAACACTTAATCTTCCAGTTAATATAATCGATGGTTATCGAAAAGACTTTTTTAAAAACTTTCTACCACTCAAAGCAGCATTCAAATTTGGCACAAATAGATAACATTGGATGTGTGTTTTCTTCAACAAGTAATTGAAAATTAGGCGTTTCACGTTTGTTTATAAATCTCGTAAGCTGCTGAAGCTAACTAAATCAAGCTGAGCAAAAATATTGTAGACTGAAAATGAGCGAAATCGGTTATCGCACACACATATCATATAACGTTATGTTACGGAAAAAGTAAAAGTGCGAAATTTGGTGACGCCACATGTGCTAAATTTAGAAATTCGTAAAAAAAAATCACTGGATTTCCAATCATCATTCAAACTACTCCCTCTTTATTACTTTTTTTTTTTTACTTTATTTTGAACTGTCTTAATTAGTTTGGCGGATCTCAACACTGCTCCAAACACTGTCAAAAAAAGAATAAACTCAGTCAGACAGCACCATCGACCGGCGTTGCAACCCGCTGTCAACTTTTAATTTAGTGTGAAATTTTTCAGTGAACAAAAAGACAAATGTGTTACGCCGCTAACCGCGAAATTTACTTTCTAACTTTCGAGCATTTTTTTGCAATGACTTAAAATGCACTAGTATGTAAGAGCATTACGTAGCTTTTGCAGTGGGGGAATGTGAACTCTTATAATTATAAGTGGATTATATTTAGCGCCAACACAATAGATGTGCGCTAAATGTGTTCGCACTTTTTGTTGAAATATTATATATGAGTGGACGAGTAATTTGGTTCTACTTCATTGCATCCTCTCACTTGGTTTAGTGACTTTTTCACATTGCCGTACAGCTGTCACAATATTGATGCAATAAACTATCAAATTGTCATGCTATGTATATAAAAAAGTTTCTAACGGCTTAGACGGTGAAGACGTCCCAAAAAGAAATTGTTAGGTATATAAATAAACCTAAATCGATGGTTAGTAAAGTGGTTCACTTTCAATAATGTTTCATTTATTTATTGTATTGGACCCATGGGCAGACATAACCGTTGTTGACATGCTACACTCTGCTAACTGGGCTTTATACGTACTAGTTTGTCATAGAGGCGCAGTGGAAAATTTTGTGAAATATGATTTTATATGGCGAAGAAAGCTTCTACCACTTCTGGTGTTTGAAGTACGTACATGACATGATAAAGGGGCCAATATAGCCCATAAAAATTGTTGGAAGTGGAGATGACTAAAAATTTATATATATTGGCGGCAGTAAGTAATGTGTACGCAATTGAGTACAGCGAAAATATTTATTTATTTATTTATTTATTTATAATAATTCATATAACAAAAAGAGTTTTATTATATAAATACATAAACGCAGCACTGGCTACGAGGCCTTCAGCCGTCTTGTAATTATAACTAGGTGAATAATTATATTTGCTAAGGGTTAGTAAAGATGTAAGTTGCTTAAATATATTTTAACAAATCGTTGGTTTTTAAGAATCTATATACAATCATCACGTTTTTTTCTGAAGGTTCACTTAGTAGTTTTATGAGATCAATGTTGCCAGAGTTGTGGGCTGTTGGGTGAAGCATCGGACAGAGTGTGAGTAAGTGTTTGATAGAAGCGGTGTCATCGCAAAGGGGGCAAATGGATAGGCTTTTACCCGAAATAATATTTCGATGCTGTAACTATAATTTTTTATTTGAAGAACGAAAGCTGGTCAGGCAAGAATATAGTACCACTGAATACTTTAAAACTAAGGTTATTCAATTTATATACCCGTATTTAACCGCAAATCCAATGAATGTCATGACTATTATTTTTACACATTTCAAATACCTTCTTATAAAATAATCATTCGCATGACATCCTTTTAAACCGCTAACTCCTAAGTAAGCTGCGTTAATGTGCTACATGCTCTTGCTGCGCTGAACTTTACCATGTAAATGTTGTCAAATGATTTGCATTTTCTGAGTTGTTTTCCCAACTACGCGACAATGGCAGTGTCGAGCGTTGTTCATTTTAATGCGGCTAAAAAGTTATATTTTGTATGGATTGGTAGTAAAGTAAACAGAGCGCATAACAAGTGTAGTGCTTTTATTGATTGCGATTAGCAAATGGTGCTGACAACATTTTTTAAGATTTGCCACACTTTTGTTTTAATTATTACATATTTAACTGGTTTTTTTTGGAGAAGATATTTTTTGGAAGTAAATCATTTAGCAGTTGTTGCTAGAGGGTATTATAGTTTTGTTCACCTAACGGTTGTACGTATCACCTAAAACGTGATAGGTATAAGGTTAAATATATATGTATAAATGATCAGAATGAAGAGAAGGAATCCTAGTGACTGTCTGTCTGTTCGTTCATCCATTCATGCAAGCTAAAACGTGAGTAAATATTGAGATATTTTCATGAAACTTGGTAAGCGGATTCCTTAGAACAAAAGAAACTGCGAGACTATGGGACTTCTACCTGCAAATAAAATCGAGCTGAATTCGGGATGCGACCAAGAAAAGGAGATCAATGAGGAATCAAACACAACGTTTTCACTCCGCGTAAAAAAGAGTGGATCAATGGCTCTGCGGTCGTCAGATCCAGTGGCAAAATTTACAGATTAGTTTACGGATTAAGAGGTGAAATAGTAACAGGGGTATGCTGTAGAAATGCATATACAAAACGTAGCTTCAAACTAAATGCCTACAATTGCAGGCATAACAGAAGGTACCAGCAAGATCAAAAACCTTCTAGTGGTTACCCAAGCGGATATTAAGGCTTTGTATTGCCAATAACAAGTCTCATTGATTTAGGTAATGAAAGTAGGCAATAAATAGACTATCAGTAGGTAACTCGGTTAATATCATCTAGTATCCTTCTAAGTCAAAAGTCAGACGAGTTGGTCCGCTCGGAATCACTATTCCCTTAAGCTGCCACATACCCTTCACCTTCTTCAGGGCCTATTTGAATCAATGAATCTTTGAAAAACACCTTAGCCTCAAAACACTGCCGAACAGAGGCCATACAATAACTTTACACTCTTGTAGTGTTGATTGTGGACAGACCAGATATGCAAAACTTCAATAAATAGAGATAAAAATGGAACTTAGTATTACTGTGGGTTCATCCTTTAAAAAAACCAAAAACCAAAAAAAAATTAAGATTTGCTAGAAGTTATGCAATAGTTCCATCTTGAGCAAAGTATGAAGATATCTCTCATATGCAATTTTTTCAGTTTTGCGTAGTTACGTTTGATGGTTCAAATTTTCAATGGTAAATAACTTGCCGCCTGTCATTTCTTTTTCACATTAATATGAGCCTATTTAAATAATTCCAAAGCACATAGAACTAAAAAATATGATTGTTAATATTCCCAGGAGGATGCAGTGCCAATACCAGCGTGCGACATTTCTAATTACCCGCAAAGAGGCAGCTGTTAAGATTCTTCAACGCCATAATAACACAAATGAATGAGCACTTCCTTGCACTTCCTGTGTGAACCTGAGCATTTGTTTGTGAAAATAAGGGCACAGTGGCTAATTATATTCGAAACAGCTACATAAAGTGAATTGTTATTTGATGGTACATACATTGGCGTCTTATGTATGATTTACATTATACTTATCTGCTGTTTGGTCTCTGATCTGTGTTTCTGTCCTAAAGTGTTGCAAGAAACTTATCGGTATGGCAATCATAAGTTGTTTCTTTTTTTTATATATATCTTTTATTGGCTTGAGAAAAGTTCGGTATTGCACTAAAGTCCAGCTTTAAGAAACCCAGTAAACATCAAACTCATCAAGCTATACCATTTATTTAAAATCAAAGCTAAATTAGAACTACCGTAGGGATTCAGATCGCGCCAGTTCTACCAGCCTTCCAAAATAAAAATGTAAGGCGCTGAGAAGGTGATAACCTTTCATCAATAAGATGTTTTAATTTTGTCACATACATCTTCTCTGTTAGTTTGAATTTCATTCCCTCTATAACATAGCTATAGAGCTACATATTCCACCCCTTTTCCTTCAGTTTTCAACAATTGCGCTTTAGTTATTACATTCACTTACGAGTGCTCCTTGCAAATACTTGCTCATGGTGAGTATTAGGTGGCTGGCACCTTCGCGTTTTCGTAGGTTACTGGGCAGTCATGCAGAAACTTGAGAAAGTTCAACAGCTGTCGTCACAGCTGAGTAGCAATTGCTTCGATACACTTTTGTTATTGTTCTCTTGGTGGTATGAGAGCATCATTAGTTTTACCATATTTAACACTGTTTGCGTTTTGCTAAATTGAAATTTGTTTAATTTTGGGAAGCTATCGTGAATATACAGGATATGCAAGATTTGAATCGACGTTTCCATTGATATTCACAGTTGACGAAGTGGAAATACCATTCCGATATTTTGTATTAAATTTTCGAACTGCGGCCGGCAAACTTTAGTTATTTTTTGAAATATTATTAAATAATGAAGACAAGTTGTTCTATCGGCATATGCTCCAGTTTTACTAAACTTGACTGTTTGAGTTGTTATCAACACTTTACTACATAAATGGTGCCAAATACAAAACTTGGGGTAATTTTGGGACACTTTTAAGAAACAATGGCTAACGTAACATATACATATGTATATTAAACAGAATTTTTCAATAAATTTAAATTCTATAAGTACATAAAGGGTTGATCAACAGAAATTGCACTAAACCACGTAGTAAATGTAATAGAAAAGTAATTAGACCTCCAGCAATACACAATGACGACATGGAAGAAGCTTTTAATAACAAAGAGACAAGGATGATCATTGAGTCTTTGACAAAGGTCGGCATAGATATGCAGATGGATTCAATCGATGCTTATGAATAAAATTAGTATCCTCATGTTACCTATTATGAGCTTAGGACGACTATAGGCATTAGTGGAACCAGCATGACGATTTGATTGTAAAAATTCTTTGTTCATGCTGGAGCGCACACAATTTGTCGATCACCTAAAAAATGTTCGTTTAGGTTGGTCGGACGAAATGTTAAAAACAATACAATAGCGGTTTAGAAACACGCCTATGAAATGTGAAACGTGGATTAACGCGTTTTGACTGTTGGGTCTTTCAAGATGAGCCAAGGAAATCCAACAAAATTTGGGACATTAAATTATAGTGGAAACGCTTCCATTTGGTTGCCTGTTCTTTTGAACCAACAAGACATATCTTCAACCATACCACTAGAACAATAAACATCGCACAACATTAAATTATATTATTGTCCTGACTTTGCACCGAATTATTTCTTTTTATTCCCGTACGTGAAAGATAAACTAATTGGTCAACGTTTTTCGTAGAGGTGGTTGAAGCATTCAGTACAAATGTTTTGGAGATACCACAATAAGAGCGGCCGAAATGCTTCGAAAATTGGTTCAAGCCCAAGCAAATAAGTCAAAGCGATGCCATAAAATTCCCCTGAGCTATAGAAATTTAAAGATAAAAAGTCACGATTGTCCTGTATTTTCAATGGAAAATGTTTGCATGCTTTGGTCCAGTCCTTAATGTTAATATTAAGGGCTCAAATTTTCAGGGAATTTTTTTTGGGGTATTTGCAAGGAAATTTCATGATGGGATTGAAAAAAATGAATATTTAGCGAGTTTTGATGACTAACATTGGTTTTTGTTCTCTTCTTCCGAAATATAAGGAAGACGACGATATGGGTTTCAGTCTCTTCGACTAAACAACTCAACACTAAAGTTGAGTAACCCACGGCTCAGTGACATCAACAATTTACATGAGCACAAGAACTTTCCTCGTTGCACTGAACGATATACTATTTCTACTTAATTGAGGAGGAATTAAAGCAGTATCTTATGCAGATGATGTAGTTTCAATGGTATCAGGTATTTTCCTTTCACAATCAGTGAGATTATGGAAGGACCCTTACGAAGTTTACAACTATGGGTCGCGAACAACGGACTAAGGTTAACCCTGATAAGACGGAATTGATGTTGTTCTTGAATAAACCAACCTATGGTACCTCAATTTCTACATCCCTCATACGGTGGTGGTACAATTTTTCTGTCCCCCACACCAATATATTTGGGGATCAAGACAGATACACAACTAAATTGGAAAATGAATATTGATAAACATATTAAGAAGTCTTATATATCGTATTACACGTGCATGTGGATGCATGTTTAAATTCAGTAAAAGTTGCCTATAGACATACTTAACTCTTTATGCTATAATGATTAACCAGATTGGTGGTTGAAACAGGAATAGTGTTATAGACATAGCGAAATTCTGAAGCAATAAGCAAACTGCCAAGCAGATTACAGGCAGTTATTGATACGAAAGGCGATGTAACCAACTATAAATTTACCACCTTATTGCAGTAAGTTAAGCTAAATAACAAAATTAAAAAATTATCGATAATAAATACAAGAAACTAAAGTTTAAGTTTTGTGTAAATATTTTTGACCACCGTTAAACTTCAGCTAACTTGCTCCGTTTTCAGTCTTATGTACCGTCATCTTTATCAAATTGACTTCAGTCGCTAGTGCATAAATCAAGGTTTACAACAACATAGCATTTTTTTGCACAACAATAACAATGACAACAAGAAAACACGATTACTGCGAATAAAGTTCGTTGTGTACTTTTGACCAGCTGTATTCGATTTGGAGATGTAATAATGAAGACTTTCGAAATAACATTTATTATAATCGCACTCCCAAAGTTCCTAAATATGGACCAATATTTTATGTGACATTTTTAATGTTTATATTGGATACTTGATTTGTACCGCTTATAATGATTTTTGTGTACGATCTTTAAACGCACAAATTATTTGCATTTCCATGTCAGATGTAAATAAGATCTAATAATTAGCTATATATCGTTTATAAATGTCCATATAACTAATCAGAAATGAAAATATACTTTCATTGTGTTTTTCATGTTTGTATGAATGCTCATTAAAATTGTATACTTGACTTCACTTGTCATCAACAAGTGTCAGTGATGTTTTTGTACAGAACAATAAGAGAAATCAAACTGATTATGTGTTAGATCCTAATAATTAGCTATATATCGTTTATAAATATTAAGGTCAGAAATGAAAATATACGCTGTTTCTTTGTATGAAGTTAATTTTTTTAACTGTCAGTGATGTTTTTGTTCAGAACCTAAAGTTTAAGTTTTTATCTTTAGAAAAACGGATCCTATTTCAATAGTATTTAAATCATTTTACTTTTTTTTTAATTTATAATAAATTTTTGATAATTTATAATAAACTTTAGTCCAAAGCAATTAATCGTGAACTTTGAGACAGTAATATTTTAGTATGAAATTTTATCCTCAACAAAAGTTGTGATGTATTTTTCTCATAAAGTCAGACCTTTAAAAGTTATTTGCGGTTAAAGTCAGGCATCAAATACTACGAGTATATACCGTATTCACCATGTACAGAATGTCGTGTGAGCAAAATACAATGTACAAATCACTTGTATGAATGTTCCGATCATTAGAAGTTAACTTCACATAACTTTTAAAGAAATGATTTAAAAAAAAAGTATCCAAACAATTTTAGTAGAACAAATAATTTTGTATTAGAACATTCCTTTTGAAAGTTGTAGATTTAGTTGCTTACTGCGAAATATTAAAAAATTCCATGTTTTTTACATGTAGAAATAAATATAATATATGTAAATTGAAAAGGAAGAATTGGTTATGTTTAGTCCTTTTTAGATTGCAAACTGAAAATTTGAAAAAAAAATTATAATTTGAAAATAACAGACACCTTAATATATTTATGTATGTATGTATACGGCACATATATCCCGAAGCAACAGATGTTGCTTTACGTTCAATGTATTTATGTTATTATAATTGCCATTGTTGGCTACAATGCGGCTGACGCCTGAGCTGTTTGTCATTTTACGGTTGCCAAATTCGGTTGCCAGTGACAATTTTCTATTTATTTTAAATTGTTACTTATTATCTCATTTATTATTGAAAACAAAAATCGGTGACGGCCAAGAGCAACGATGTTTCACTCCCCATATTTGAGTTTTATTTAAATTGATGCTTTCGAATTCAATCAAAACAACTTTCCCTATATTTATATTTCTCCATTTATGTCCCACACTAACCCACATAATTTATACTTCCATCAACATTTTCTCTGCTATAAAATTCATATTTCTTACCATTGTTATTGGCCTTGCTATTGTTTGATTTAATTGCTTCCTAAAAGCCATTAAATTTGTTCTATGATATTAACCTTTATGTCTGTTGATTGCTCTTTCTGTGTATTTGTCCGTATCTTCTCATTTGTTGCGTATTAGTACAAACATCAAATCGATATTACTCAAGTATCATATGCACATATTCAATCTATACCATATGTTGTAACAACAAAAGCAATAAACATCGATGCAAATTGGAAGTAGCTAGCAATATTAATTGCTTCTAAAATTTGCTGTCATTCGATTCTAATATGAATTATCAAGCGTATGTATACCAATACTTCAAGGGTATGTAACGAGCACCCAAGGATAGAGCTAGGATTGTATCAAAGCCGATTACATTAGAATTAATCAAGGTAAATATGTATGCGTATTTAAGCAAATAGAAAGATGCAACGATTTTCCGAACGATGATTTTGAAGTGATGCGACATTGCCAAGTGATGTGATGTAACGAGAGGTGATGTACTATGTTGTAATTTGTTGCGATGTGTTATCAAACTTTATGATGACATAATATGTTTATTATGTTCTATCATCATATCGTCATATGCATATGATGTGACGTCATATAATGCATTGCCGTTTGTGGGGTAAATATGAAAGCTCTGGTGAAAAGATCTACAGTCTGCTGATGTGATGCCTACATAAAAGTAGATGTCATATCATTCACGTGATTCGAATATATAATTTTGCGAATTATTGCGAATTCTTATCATAAGTTGTGAAGATATTTTAGATTTGATCGGCTATGCTGATACGAATACAATACTAAGTTTTAATATACATATTTCTGTACAATGTTTATACAGTTTCTCCTATAAATACATCACAGCTATAAATATAAACAGAGGAATTGTCTTGATAGGAATATTAGTATTTCGAAACACTAAAAGTTAAATGAAAAAAGCTTTAATTGAAGAATTTTGCAACCTCCATTGGAAATTCCCAGTAAATTGTTAAATGCTATTGCCAAAACAGCAAAACAGATATTTAGAAGAGCACTAGGAAAGAAATAATGTACATAAATTTAGCTCTTTGCTTTGTTGGCCTTAGTACTTATACGAACACATGCACATGAATCTAAATAAAGGTAAACCATAATAGTTACAAAAGCAATTCAAACCAAAAAAACTACCACACTACTACCTGAAGAATCGAAGAAGAAGATGCTTTTGCTGCTCTGTGGTAGCTAAACATTTCTTTCTATTCGACCTTAAGCATTTGTCTGTAACACTCCTTTCGTGCTCTACACTTCTACTATTGCAATTTTATCTAGCTATTTGCATTCTTATTCTATCAAGAAAATGCTAAACGCTATATAGATATATTTAGTAGCTACTACGAATGTGCATGCAATATGTAATGTGTGGATGGGTGAGTATTGAAAAATTTCCCTTTTTGTTGCAGCTTAAGAGCACCGCTATGCTGGTTAAGAGTGAAGATGTGGAAAAAAGTCTGGAAGAAGAAAGAAACTAAAAACAGCATTGCAATCACAATACATTGAACTGGAATCAGTGGTAGGAACGCACATGCCATGAAAACATTGCTTGCCGCCACAAGAGTCATATGCGGAATTCGTTTTGCAATAACAATAACATTTGAATAAAAATCACGGTGACTTAGCCTGAGCTGAACGCAGATGTAAAATGCGAGTGTGTTGTTTGTACAGGATGCAAGGAGTTTGATTTGCATTTCAGCAGATTGAAATTGGGCGAAGACTTTTGAGTGACTTCATATTTATGACAGAAGATGAAAGCGGTCAATACTGATCAATTATATATTTCTTTGTTCTTCCGATTTTCTTCTTGCTAAAATTTAAAGCCCTCTTCATCTTTTCTACTTACTATTTTTACTCTTTTTGAATACTAAACCTTATTCCGTCTGATTTTTAGCGTACGAATTTCGATGCAACTATTTCTACTTTTACAAATAAAATCGCTGTACGTTTTGAATTTTCGTGGGGCCTTAAATGAAAAAAGCGGAAGAAGACGTAGAAAAACCAAAAGGAATCCAACGAAAATAATAAGAATAAAAAAACATGGTCAGGATTCGCTTCTTGCATACTTAATATCCTCTTTCTTTTTCTTTACTGGCGTAGCCACTGCTTACGCGATTATAGCCGAGTTAACAACAGCGCGCCAGTCGTTTCTTCTTTTCGCTACGTGGCGCCAATTGGATATTTAAAGCGAAGCCAAGTCCTTCTCCACTTAGTCATTCCAACGGAGTGGAGGTCTTCCTCTTCTTCTGCTTCCCCCGGCGGGTACTGCGTCGAATACTTTCAGAGCCGAATTGTTTTCGTCCATTTGGACAACATGACCTATCGCGTCAATGTCGTCGTATATCTCGTACAGCTCATCGTTTCATCGAATGCGATATTCGCCGTGGCCGATGCGCAAAGGACCATAAATCTTTCGCAGAACTTTACTCTCGAAAACTCGCAACGTCGACTCATCAGTTGTTGTCATCGTCCAAGCCTCTGCGCCATATAGCAGGACGGGAATTATGAGTGACTTATACAGTTTGGTTTTGGTTCGTCGAGAGAGGACTTTACTTTTCAATTGCCTACTCAGTCCGAAGTAGCACCTGTTGGCAAGTTGACATTGTTGGTGGTGTTTATGCTGGTTCCCAAATATACGAAACTATCTACAACTTCAAAGTTATGACGATCAACAGTGACGTGAGAGCCAAGTCGTGAGTGCGACGACTTATCAATATCATCGGCATACGCCAGCAGCTGCACACTCTTATAAAAGATTGTACCTGCTCGATTAAGTTCTGCAGCTCGAATTATTTTCTCCAGCAGCATGTTGAAGAAGTCGCACAACAGGGAGTGGCCTTGTCTGAAACTTGGTTTGGTATCGTCGTACCAGCTGTTCTTTTGCATTTTCCGAAAACCAATGGTTTCGGTTGCAGCTGTACGTTAGGAGTTTGAAATGCTGTTCCACAGTTCCCTTATACCCAGTTGTCGACGAGTGCTCTCAGAGATCATGAGTGCAAACCGAGTAGAAAATCGTTCGGCTGTCTGTTGTGATTGGAGCTTTTCGACGTCGAACCTTCCTTGTGTTTGTTGACATGCGCTTTTTGCTGCACAGAGGCGGCTGCAACAAGAACTGTATTTTCTTGTGCTGGAATCTAGTAACAGAGATAACATATGTCGGGCCCAGGCGAAGTCGATCAGCCTCAACCCATTTGGGGATGTTTAGTAGTGGAGGCCAAATTTACCGACTGTAGTGCCAAAGATACCTTCTTTGCCCACCCCAAGCACGATTTTGACGTCGTGGCGGGGGGAGCTCTCATAGGCGCGCTCCAAGCACTCATAGAAAGCATCTTTGGTCACATCGTCCTTCTCTGCCGGCGGGGCGTGGACGCAAATCAGCGATATCTTGAAGAACCTCGCTTTGAAGCGGATTGTGGCTAGACCTTCATTTACCAGTGTGAATGATAGTACTCGGCGACGGAGTCTCTCTCCCACCACGAATCCCACACCAAACTTGCGCTCCTTTATATGGCCACTGTAGTAAATACCACAAGGACCTACTCGTCTCTGTCCTTGTCCCGTCCATCGCATTTCTTGGACGGCGGTGATGTCAGCCTTTATTTTTGCGAGGACATCAACCAGCTGGGCAGCGGCACCTTCCCAATTAAGGGACCGGATATTCCAGGTGCATGCCCTCAATTCGTAGTCCTTATTTCGTTTGCCATGGTCGTCATCAAAAGGGGGGTTTCTCTTCCGAGGCTGTTGGTAATTTTTCATTGGGTGCGCTTTTTTAAGTGACGGGTCCCAAACCCAACGCAC
Organism: Bactrocera neohumeralis; assembly: GCF_024586455.1. Taxonomy (NCBI): domain Eukaryota; kingdom Metazoa; phylum Arthropoda; class Insecta; order Diptera; family Tephritidae; genus Bactrocera; species Bactrocera neohumeralis. The sequence continues at coordinate 55,215,691 of NC_065920.1, read as the reverse complement.
AACCCTGTGTGTAGACCGATTAAAAATAGAAGATATAACTGCAACGTTAAATAAAGCTTCTAAAGATATACTTATTCGACCTGAATGAAAGAATAACTGAATTAGTTTATGAAAATATTTTTAAAAGATTACTTTAACAGAAATATCCAAGCCGACTTGTTTCAAAATCAAAGTTTTCTTGATTAAAAATGTGTCTTAATCCATAGGGCGATTTTCTGTCTTATTCCTCAAGAAGAGACTGACAGCTAGTCTCAAGTCTCAGGTAAGCTCTCCAAATATCTTTTTTACTAATCCTAACTATCGCCTAAACTACTAAAGCTACAACAATCAAGTACGTCTAGAGCTATTGATAGTATGAAAATATATGAAATCGGATGATATACCCGCTGCCTCCCCATATAACTGTAAAAATTTAAATTTTACCCGCGGGAGGATGGTGTCAAAATTGAACAATCGCAAATTTTTAGGTAAAATTACATATCTTCAAACCCGCATGACCGATGTTAACCACATTTGGTATCTTTGAGAAGAATGTCTCCCATTTTTATGTTGCTGTGCGAAAATGGGTTATTATAAATCAGGATATATCTACGCCTACTTCCAACAGTTTTAAATCCCATTTGATTCTTTCCTTTCGCGTCTACAAATCAAAAAGCAATTAATATAAAAGAATAAACATTTCCACGAGTAATACTTTTAGAGTCTGCCACTTTATGACCAAAAATTGTCAAATTTCAACAAAAACTGTTCAAGCCCTTAGGTACCACATATTTGGACCTCAGTACCTACAGTTGACTTTTTTACCGCAAATATGGGTCAGTGTGTCAGATATATAATTGAAATTCAGAGAGAATCCTATCCTGATAGTAATATGCCTCCCTGTCTAAAATGGGTTGAATGCGGTCAATGCTTTCCTGATCCCCCATACCTGTAGTTTTACTTTATTTTTTTTTAGTTCATAGTACAGCAGATGTACTTACATATATTCAAAATGAAAATCTAGCAGTATAAGAACTTGGAAGACTACACACATATGTTGTAATATTATTTTATATTTGTTACCATTTGCACTCACGTGGCATATATAGTATAACCCATCTTGGGTTTAACTGCGTGTCGGACGTTGTAAAGTATGCAATAAAATTTCAATTTTCTACAACAAAGTAAAAGTAAGCCAAGTGTGAGAGCTCCATAGTATGCAAAAGCCTTAAAATGAAAATTCTGTATTCTGTTTGAAAAGGCATCAAGTCATTAAAACGTTCGATTTCTTCGCTAAAAGCAAACAAAGGAAATCACATAAAGAAAAGTAGTTAACCTTTCGATATACTCATATGTACACATGTTCGTATGTGTGTTTGAAGCTTGCAGAAAAGGTTATGCATGCAAGTAATATTTATATCCAAGCGCTTGCCCTTAATCGCTGCTATTAATGCACTTCCCAAAGTGACATTTTTATTTGGCGCAAGAACATTATACGAGTGCAGCAATATATTTTCACAAGTATGGGTGGGTGGTCTTCGCTGTTTGCCTTATGAGTTCTGCGTGATGGTATTTTCCGCCCAAGTGAGTGAAAAATGCATTATTATAGCATCTTAACTACTTCTTATTGAAATGGTGATAATGGTGTTTCCTTTGCACGTTAAGTACTTTACATTTGTATCTATAGAGTGATCCATTTCGGGGGTTCCTAATTAAAAAAAAAAAAACAGTGACTTCCGATTTAATGGGGATTGTTTATTATAATTCTAACAAACATTCTTTGGCAATTAGTTTTAGAAAATTATCTCTTTCAACTGCGTCGAATATTTATTTGAAATGTTTATTTTTTGGTTTTATCTTGTATTTTTGTATTGCTTATAAGTAGTTATAAAGAAACTAGAATGTAAAAATATTAACGAAACGCTTTCGTTCAAGGACTTGAATTTGATTAGGCAGCTGGAGTGGCAGCTATGTGCTATAGTTGTCCGATGTCGTCATTTCCGACAAATTTGATCGAAGCCCCAACAACCGAGGGAATTGTTTGCATATATAAAGACGACCAGAAGAATTACTACTTTAAGCAAAAAAGTGTAGGATTTTCTTCATAATTGTAAAATTCTGAATTTATTCTTCCAAATCTATGTCGATCCCCTTCAAAGTAGGTAATTTCTTAGCCTTTAATGCGCGTAGTAATTTGCGTTTAGTGTCTTTCAGTGACTCAAATTGGTTCCCCCGGAAATGGTTATTGGTTGAAAATTAAAACTACTTAAACTTTGGCAAAAAAGAATCGATGCAGTACGAAACTTCTTTGTTGAATAATTCCAATCATCGTAAAAAGCGCCTTATTCGCTTTAGATACTTCAGAAAGACAAGCGTATACTAAATTCTAGTGATTATTTTGATTTGACATTTGGTACAGAGTACTGTGAGTGACACAGTCATAATAACTTAGAGAAAAAAATATTTTAACAAAATGTTACTATTTTTTGCCCAAAGCAGTACCTTATAGAGAGTCCTATGTTTCAGTTTAGTTGCTACAAATTTCGTAGCAAACTTGATATAACCTGTTTAGGGTATACAAATACAATTGCAATATAAATATATTTTACTTAGTGATTGATATCAATTTCTAGTATTTTGTTTTTACACATTCAATTATAATTTAATATTAATTAATTTCATTTAAATGCTAGCATTGCAAAATTGCTATTAAGTTAATAATAAATACAAACTTGTCAGTTCTTATACTATTAATCACAGATATAAAGGACTTGAATTTGTCATATTTGAGCAAAACTTTAGTTTTAGGCTTAGTTATAACCAATGCTAGAATAGATCTCTATGGAATCATATGACTTATAAAATTTCCAAGTAGAATCTTTCCGTGCAAAGTCAATTCACTTCCTGAAGCAGGCAAACTAATTACCTCCGATTCCTGCAGGCAAGATTAGGAGGCAAAGCGGAGTAAAAATTAAATAAATTCGGATTTTTTATAGCAGGAATGCACGCGATAGAGTAAAACATATTATTTAATGTGGCGGTAATAAGTGCAGCTGGCTGTAACGCCCAAAAATAGGCAAGAAAATAAATACATTTTACAATACAGAAAAAATACTAGAAAGAAGGCGAATACAAATTATTTGCACTTGTAAATTGTATTTGAATTGATTTCTAAATAATACTAGTATTTCGAGCTAATATGGCTTGATATGTGTTTATGTGCGATGGCTTCTATATTAATTCTCCTGATATTCGCTAGATATATGTGTAAACGTGAAGCAGCATTTTAGGCACTTCGACTGAACAAGCGATCAGGCGCAAGCTCTGTGCCGTTAATTTATATGCGTTGCAATAAGCCGCAAGGCAATCGTATGCTATGGGTATGTTGTAGGTGATTTAGTTGCGCATTGGGTGGTTCAAAGCCCGGAGCTATAAGTTTTCGCCAATGTGTGCCCGTGCCAAGTGGGCGTGATCTACACATTTTACACATATATTAGGCAACAGAGCTTAAATTTTGTACTTTGTTAGTATATGCATTTGTGCTTTTGTTGCCTGTGCATATGCTATAGGTTTCAATTGCCCCACTTTGGTTTGCGTGCGTGTATTTCGGCTGTAAATTACTTCCGTTTCTGAGCGAGTTAGACCCGCTAATGTAGGCGGGCCACAAGGTAATGCAATTACCAGCGTTTGTGCTGAAGAATTTCCTTACCTGAGCTGATTTTTAATCTGCACTTTTTCTTATATCTTCGTAAAAAAATATAAATTCTGAAATTTATTTTAAAATATAAAAAAAAATTCATAATTCTATAAAAGAAAACCTTATAAAAATATGGAATTTCAAAACAATCAATTGTGAAAAACTATTTTTCGAATTAAGTAACAAAATAAATATTATTCTAATATGTTTGGATTTGTTGCAAAGAGAAAATACAAAGTCATATATTATAGCTAAGTTAATTTATCCAATATACACTGATGTTGTCTTTATAATTTTTTTTAATCTTAACTATCACAAAAATTTTGGTAGCACTTTAAAACATTTATTCGACCGTAGCAAAAAAATACTGAAAATAAATTGGTTCAGCGCTGGTGACGGTATAATCAATCACAACCATGTTGAACAAAACCTTGAAAGCTGTAATCCGGGTTCATCACTGCTGTTCTGAAAAATTAAAAAAAAAAAACTATTTAAAACCACCCAAATGACGTAAAAAACATGAGAAATTTTCACAGACCACATCCAAAATTTGTATACTTGTGTATCACTTGTTCAATCATATTATAAAATAAGTAAGGAAGGACTAAGACGGGTGCAACCGTGCATTTTATACTCTTGAAACTTGCAGGAATCAAAGCCAAATCAAAAATACCTTAAGGTGTGAAAAGTCAATCAGAGGTTACTCCACTGACTTCCACATTCGGCATATGATTTGTTAGAAAAACCATTATCACTATATGTAGTATTTGGTTGTTGGGGTAGTATCGTTCCGATTTTATCCATTTTTGTCAATACTACAAACCATCAATATGCCACATACTAGTAAAATATTCTCTGAGTTTCATTCGGGTATCATTACCAATCATATGGAGTAAATTCACCCGGATATTATATGACTGTTATACTAGGTGCTAGGTCAAGTTTTTGCCCCATTGTGTCCATTTTAGGGACAAAGACGCACTGTTATCAGTAAAACTCGCTCTCTTATTTTCATAGAGAAAACTCACATGTTGGCATATATATATGCGCTAAAAAATCACTTAAAAGTTCGAAAATCGTTATGTTAGGTATATTGGAGCTGACACGATTCAACCAAAGTTTTATCCGGTTATATTAATTGCTTCTTTAGTTGTACACTGGAAAGGAAAGAAGCAAATGAAGATTGAAATTGTGTTATATGGAAAGTAGGCGTGCTTGCTGTCCGATTTCACCCATTTTCGCACTGTGAAATAAGAATGTTAGATGTTATGTACCGAATTTGGTTGAAATGAGTCGGATCCTTAAATCCCTAATACTACTTCGGGGGTTACCTTTAATGACTCTGGCATATTTAGTTATTGATTTATCTCGCTTTTAATAGTTTTTAACAGTACCGTTATATGGGAATGAGCGCCGTTATCCTCTGATTTCAACCATTTTCGCACGGTCAAGAAGTTCTTATAAAATATATCTTCTTCTTCTTAATTGGCGTAGACACCGCTTATGTGATTATAGCTGAGTTAACAACAGCGCGCCAGTCGTTTCTTCTTTTCGCTACGTGGCGCCAATTGGATATTCCGATCGAGGCCAGGTCCTTCTCCACTGAGTCCTTTGGAGGTCTTCCTCTTCCTCTGCTTCCCCCGGCGGGTATTTGCGTCGATTACTTTCAGAGCTTGTTTTCATCCATCCGGATTTCATGACCTAGCCAGCGTAGCCGCTGTCTTTTAATTTGAATATATCAATTTCGTCGTATATCTCGTACAGCTCATCGTTTTAATGCGATATTCGCCGTTGGCCAACGCGCAAAGGACCATAAATCTTTCGCAGAACTTTTCTCTCGAAAACTCGCAACGTCGACTCATCAGTTGTTGACATCGTCCAAGCCTCTGCACCATATAGCAGGACGGGAATTATAAAATATATACTCAGCAAATTTTCTTTTTGTAGCTTAAACGGCTTAGGAGATATGCACATTTAGAGGGCGGGGCCACGCGCACTTTTTCAAAAAAATTTCCCCGTGTGATCCTTGAAACTGCGATCCCCTTGTGCCTCGTTCTTAGTTATGGTACTTTACTGGTACGTTTTCGGTTAACGGCGATTTGTGGGCGTCCATCGCCCATCTACGATTTTATATCTGGAACAAAGCTGCTAGGGAAGTATTATAGTTTTGTTCCACGGTTGTTTTGATATAGGGTTATATATACGCACTGTGATCAGGGCGACAAGTAGATTTGAAATCCGGGTGTCTGTCTGTCCGTCCGTCCGTGCAAGCTGTAACTTGAGTAAAAATTGAGATATCATGATGAAACTTGGTACATGTATTTCTTGGCTCCATAAGAGGGTTAAGTTCGAAGATGGGCAATATCGGCCAACTGCCACGCAAACAAAATGGCGGAAACCGAAAACCTATAAAGTGTCATAACTCCATAAATAAAGATATTAAAGTGAAATTTGGCACAAGGATCGCATTTTAATAGGGCATATTTGGACGTAATTTTTTTTGGAAAGAAGTGGGCGTGGCCCCCCCCAGTTATCCGTTTTTGTACATATCTGTGAAATACTAAGCTATGTCAACCAAACTCTACACAGTCGTTTTCTTCAGGTATTTCCATATACAGTTCAAAAATGGAAGAAATCGGATAATAACCACGCCCACCTCCCATACAAAGGTTATGTTGAAAATCACTAAAAGTGCGTTAACCGACTAACAAAACACGTCAGAAGCACTAATTTTACGGAAGAAATGGCAGAAGTTATGCACACAGGATTTTTTTTAAAAATTGAAAAAAACTTATAAAACCATATCTCAGGAACTACTCAAAAATTTTGAAATTCAGTATATAATATTTTCTTAAAATCCTGATGAAATTTACGAAATATGGGTGAAATCGGTTTACAACCACGCCTTCTTCCAATATAACGCTATTTTGAATTCCTTCTGATGCCTTCTCTGTATAATATGTATAAACAGTAAGAACCAAGGATTATAGCGGAATAAAACTTTACACAAATACGGTATTTGAAAAATATTGACGGATAATGAAATCTCGATTATCACTTTATCATCTTCCTTACTTGTTTTATATTAACCCACACACAAAGTTTCATCGAGATGTCTCAATTTTTACTCAAATTACAGCTTGCACGGATGGACAGACAGCAGTCAACCGGATTTAAACTTTTCTCGTCATCCTGATCACTTATATATATATAACCTTGCATCTATATCGATTAGTTTTAGGCGCTAGGTGCAACATTTAGATTAACAAAACTATTATACTCTGTAGCAACATGTTGCAAAAATATAAATATAGTGTTTCTACATACAGTTATAAGTAGCACCAATTATACAACAGAAGTCCTATGACAACAAAAAGTTTCAACTACAAATGGAAACGCTTTTTACTTTATTATTGCAGTAAATATGAAAAATCACGTTTTATCCGCACTCAGTTGGAAGCCCACAACTACATACATACTTGTACTTTTTCGATTCAATCAATTGCTTCCTTTTTTTACCAAAACTATTTTTCATGAGCCTTTGTCCGAAATTGAGCCAAATTAATGCGATTTAGCCTGCTACTTTTCATAGTTGACAGCACCAGCAGCCGCAGCGACATTGCCTTTTAACCCTTAATCAATATTATGACCACCATAGTTGCCTGGGTTTAAATTGGCCAGTGCCAGTTGGTTTTCTCACACAAGCATTGCACATATACAAAATTTTACAAAATAGGCGCTTGGCTGAACGGCAAGTTATGGATATCTACTTATGATGTGCAATCTTATGTATTCAAAAAGAGTATAATGAATTAGTTCGAATTTTTTGCTAAACTCTTAATGAAATAAAATTAGAAATGGAATAGCTTTTATTTCTGATATAATCATGCCACAGTTCTTTTCATTATATTTTGGTTTGGCAGTTTACCAAAGTATAATTGATTTCTGCTGCACAGAATAATAAAAAAATGTTACCCATTTCGAGGTTCACTACTTTTTCAAGGAAAAAACACAGAAACTTCAAATTTAATTAGGAATGTTTATTGTCATACGAAAGAACATTCTTTCGCACTTATTTTTTTAATTAATTCTTTAAAATGTTGGCCCCGGCTACGTATCAGATGGTCTTTCCGCCGAGTCCAATTTTCGACTGGTAGCTGGTGAATGATAGGTGTGAAGTTTTTATCCAAGGATTGAATCGAAGCGGGAATGTCCGCAAAGACTTTCGTAATAAAATAGAACGACTTGTAAGCGTTGTTCAGGCGTAAGTCTTTCCATGATGTAATGACAAACAATAGTGAACAACAAGTAAGGAAGGGCTAAGTTCGGGTGTCACCGAACATTTTATACTCTCGCATGGTAAAGTGATAATCGAGATTTCATAATACGTCATTTACATATTTTTTAAATACCGTATTTTTGTAAAGTTTTATTCCGCTATCATCATTGGTTCCTAATGTTTATACTCGTATTATACGGCAGAAAGGCATCAGATGGAATTCAAAATAGCTTTATATTGGAAGAAGGCGTGGTTGCGAACCGATTTCACCCATATTTCGTACATGTCATCAGGGTGTTAAGAAAATATTATATACCGAATTTCATTGAAATCGGTCTAGTAGCTCCTGAGATATGGTTCTTGGTCCATAAGTGGGCGGCGCCACGCCCATTTTCAATTTTTAAAAAAAGCCTGGGTGCAGCTTCCTTCTGCCACTTCTTCCGTAAAATTTAGTGTTTCTGACGTTTTTTGTTAGTCGGTTATCGCACTTTTAGTGATTTTGAACATAACCTTTGTATGGGAGGTGGGCGTGGTTATTATCCGATTTCTTCCATTTTTGAACTGTACATGGAAATGCCTGAAGGAAACGACTCTGTAGACTTTGGTTGACATAGCTATAGTAGTTTCCGAGATATGTACAAAAAACTTAGTAGGGGGCGGGGCCACGCCCACTTTTCCAAAACAATTGCGTCCAAATATGCCCCTCCCTAATGCGATCCTTTGTGCCAAATTTCACTTTAATATCTTTATTTATGGCTTAGTTATGACACTTTATAGGTTTTCGGTTTCCGCCATTTTGTGGGCGTGGCAGTGGGCCGATTTTGCCCATCTTCGAACTTAACCTTCTTATGGAGCCAAGGAATACGTGTACCAAGTTTCATTATGATATCTCAATTTTTACTCAAGTTACAGCTTGCACGGACGGACGGACGGACGGATAGACGGACAGACGGACGGACAGACGGACAGACGGAAGGACAGACGGACGGACAGACAGACATCCGGATTTCGACTCTACTCGTCGCCCTGATCACTTTGGTATATATAACCATAGTCAGACTCTTTTAGTTTTAGGACTTACAAACAACCGTTATGTGAACAAAACTATAATACTCTCGTTAGCAACATTGTTGCGAGAGTATAAAAATTAATGCGTGATCTGTCAAAATAAGACTATTGAAAAAAAAACTGTACTTGGGTCACTATACAGCACGGGACAGGTTTTAGGGATAGTACTGTAACAAAACCCCAACTTTTAAAAACACTCATTGAGAAAATATTACGTTCGCCGCAGAAAAAACAGCATTTGTATTGTTCAAACTTTTGAGAAGTGTTTGCTAAGGAAAGAGCAAAAGTTAATTCAAATAAGTGTTAAGCACAACCAAAAGGTGGATGTGGATAAATAACCAATGTAACTGTTGAGGCTTTACCATAAGACATTTTCGCTGAACGTCTTTGCTAATTGCATGCAAATTAATATGCTCGTTTAGGTAGCAATAAGTTTGAAGGAAAATAAGAACCATTCGAAATGTGTATGTATATTTGTGTTTATACCTATATGATAATAATCCCACAGCAATGCAGCCTCAGTTGAAGAGCATGCAAAGAAGCACAGAAAATACCACCGAAGATCCTGTAATACGCTTTCGCGTTGGATCACTATGTATAGCGAAGAAAAGAAATGAAGAATATATATGTGCGCAATGAGTTGAAAGGGATATACAGGAGGAGTATGTGCCTTTTGCATTTCAATTACTTGGTGAAGTAAAGAGGGCTTAATCGTATTACACTTTAACAGTGGCAACTGCGGGCCATAACGCCGGATCAGAGGAATCATAGTTGAAATGAAAAAGGTAAAAATTAGATAAAATATAAAAAGAAACCTCGAAAAGATACATTTTAAATTAGCAAAAGGGGATATTTAAAAATGTGTGAAGAAAAAAAATTACCTATGAAATAAACGCAGTAAAGTGCATATTTACATATATCATGAGTGGAGATAATTGTAGGCAGTTAATTTGGGGTTAAATGCGGACATTTATCAATATTGCATAATCATTTAAGAACTCATATTCTGTGGCTTGATCATTAATTCCAACCCTTTTGTTAATTTCAATTTTACAGAAACAAACCATTAAGATATTTATCATAATTGAAAGACGAAATCTTTTGAAATTATATTACTTGAATAATTTAAATTCTAGTCCTTTTAATTAAGCATATTTTTTTTCATAATGAACGATAAATTATTACATTTTACAGGCACAAGGAGGTATTATAAAATTTATAATTGTAATCATTGATTGTGAAATATTTTGACTTCACGCTCAATGAGATGTTTTTGTAAAAAAAAAATTCTATAGGCAAGCATAATTTTATTTTATACAAAGGTTTTCTTGGCAATAATGAATGGTTCCTTAATTAAAAATTATATTCACACAAATAATATTATTTCTACTATATTATATCATATTTTTTTTTGCTTCTGGGGATTCTAGTGATATATATAGTTTTTTGCTCTCAATATCAGCCATGTTGTTGAATTAGTGTGAATATATATTTTAGTGTGAACATATCTCTTCTGGAAGTAGATTTGATAAATCTTGCATACTTTTCAAATTTTTCATTTTTATATTGGAGAAAATAAGCATAAAGAATCCTCTAATAATAACAATTATTCATTCATTTCATCATTTCCATTTTATGTTGCCCTTGGTGGTGGATTTGGAAGTATTGATCTAATTTGGGTCATCAGACTTGTTTTGTTAGGACTTTAGGAGGCAAATTTAAATATTGATTCACTACAGACCTTTTGCGGAACTAATTGAAACAGAAATATAGAGAACCTGATCAGAATAGATTTAATTATGAATACGGTTAAGGAAAGTAAATTATTTTGAAGACTCATTGACGGTACTGAAGAGCATTTTTCATATACATAGGTACATAAAAAGATATTGGTATTGAATAATATTTGAGGAATACTTATCATAAACCAAATAAAATTATTGCCCGATTGGTTGAGCTGTTTATTGAGCAAAGTAAGCATGCGCTTACATATACAGTAATATGTTTATAAAGCTTTAAAGGTATAATAACCTTGCCCAAATTTCATGTCAATATAATCTTCCAAATACACTTGCATGATCTATTTCTATTGGCACTCAGCATGGTACTCATCTTTTATCTTAAACCTCCTGTGAACATTTTCCGCTTCAACCTTTTAACACTTAAGAAATCAAAAAATGTCATACAATATTATTGTTCTTTTTCATCATTACTTGTTAGTCAAAATTCAACTGCCTGTAAGCAGCAACGCTTTTTTTCACATAAAGCAAGTGTGTTTGCCAAATAAATAAACAAAATGGAATGTAATAAATTTATAACAATTTTATATACATATATTATATACGAGTAAAAGACATTTAAAATTCTTTAAGCCATTACGTTGCACATACCTTTGTGGCAAAAAGATTAAGATTTTTAATATCTTCTAAGTGACAGCAAAAAACACAACAAACGTGAGATATTGTAATCCGATAAAACCAATTTCAATATGAATAATTTTTAATAATATTTTAACCTACTTTTTGGTGCGCACAAAACCTCACTTTGTTTGCTTTTAGGTTTCTGAAAGCATTGACTCTATAAAAAGAGGCCGTGAAAAATTGTATCCTTTTAAGCCTGTGAAATGGCGGTTGCAACCCCCTGCTACGACTTGGCCATAAGCCATTCTACTTTTTCTTCTATGTACTCAATAAGATATACAATAAAAATAAAATTTGTCGTTTTGGAGGCACCTTACGCCTTTCTTTTTCCCCTCGAAGAATTTTTCATCGTATGCAAAACTGCTGCAGCCTTCTATTTTTACTGCGTATTCTGGCTGCTTGCCACAAATATTGTTTTGTTTAGCATGTATTTTGTGGTAATTTTTTACAATTTCTAACAGCCACGTATTGTCACGCCTTTATTGATGTATGCTTTGCTTAGCTGAACTTTGACAGCCAAAACGGCTGGATGATATCGAAATATTTTTTTGGTGGAAGAACAAAGAAAAGATCTCATAGTATGCTGCAAGGCACATTGGCGCCTATCCACAAATTTTTGTTGTGCAGTCATACGTTTGCATTATGTAATTGAAAGTTTGTGTAAAATATTGCCAACAGGCATCGCGACATGAACGGTTGATAAGAGGACTTGCAATTTGAGCTGGCAGGAAAAAGCATACCAAAATATAATATAGTTTTGTAAGTAATACACAATAATACAATAATTAAGTGTCATTATGATCGAAATCGGATTATAATTTATAAAGCCCCAGATAACGAATATATGAACCGGAGTGTAGTGGTTGACTTTTTATCGAAAATAGCGATGAAACTTTAAAATGTCTTTTCCTGCTGTGTGCGTTGTTAAAATGAGTAAATCTTAGTCATTGGTTACCATAACCCCCATATATTTAACATAAGGGTCTTATAAGTTCCAATTGATTTTATACGGTAAATATCGATCAATAAGTAAGATATCTTAAAAAAGATTAAAAAGAATTTCTTTGACTTTACACTGTGTAAATATAGTAAGTCAATACGTGAGTTATCTTAATGGTACTCAAGAACATACTTTTCTAGTAAGAATATGTCTTCATGCCCAAAGGGCTAAATTCGGGTCAATACTTCCTCTAGCCGCCTATACATGATGTGAGGATTTTCATTATCCGGTTTATTATCATGTATATGAGTTGGTCAATCTGTGAATTAACTTACCGATATAATGACATGTCGTAGTGCAAAAATGGGATGAGTACTACCCGCAGCCCCATTTACCCAATATAAGAATTTCAAACTTTGTCTGGCTTTATACCATTAATATCAATCAATATGTAAAATGTATGAGGAATATTAAGTGAACATATAACACTGGACATATGCATTAGTTAAATGGCCAAAATATTTGCAATCGCTCACCGAATTACTCCAGCTCACATAAAATAAAGATAGAGATATACGTAAATCGCCTGTTAGAAGGGTATGATATGACCAACTGATGAAAGTTGTATGGCAAAGTCATTTTAATTGTATGTATGAGCCTATTATGCTATTCTTCATCAAATGCTAGTGCTACGTCTAGAAATATCGCTGAGTAGTATTCTTTCAACTCAAATTCCCTCCTGTCCTCATTGGTGATGCGATGTACTTGTCCAACCATCCTTTTCACGAAAACCGAATTGATGCTTTGGAATAGCTTCGTATTCGTGCGGAAAAAGAGATATTTGGATACCTTATGTACACAGCTATGTAAAACGATATACATACATATGTATGTGCATAATAATATATTATCACGTCTTAAGAAGCTTTGTCACCATTCTTCATATATTTTGTGGCGCATTTTGGACAATTTGTTATCGTTGATATGCATGAACTCATTTGCTCCTTGGCAAGCTTTTAATTATGCCAATAATAAAGGTCACCATAAATTGGAATGCAAACTGTGTTACTGCATTTGCATTTTTGGCCTTTAGCGGAGAAAGGATGCTTGAAAATGTGAAAAAATAGAAGCAGTTTTAAGTATACCCAGTTGATAAGTTGCATGGAAGCTAATTCACGCCAACGTTTAAATGCATACTTCTACTCTCACAGGATGTCACTACACCACGCAAAAATAAAAATATAAAATATTTTCACAAGGGACTGTGTATAACAGACCGTCTTGTTGAGAAATAAGCCTTCGAATGTAACCTATCCCAACCTTAAGTTGACTTTTTACCGCAAATGTCGGCCAATGTGGAAGGTATATAATTAAAATCTAATGCCCTCCTGACAATAATATTTCTGTGTATCAAAAATGGATTGAATTGGGTTAATTCTTCCTGAGCCCCTTATACCTAATATAAAGATTTCCAAACGTCCAGGTGAATTTATGCTGCCAATAATTGAGTTAACTCAATGAAAATCAGGGAGCGTTATTTTACTCATAATAATGTATTTTTGTGCCTAAAATGGATAAAATTGGGTGATAACTTGACTTACCCCCATATAATTTCAGGAGGTAGTTATTAGTATGTGGCATGATAACAGTATGTGGTAATGTCAAAACTAAATAAATCGGTCGATACTACCCCAACTCCCAACTCCCAAATACTGCATACCTTAGGTCGGTCAGTGTGTGACTTATATAAAGTTAATCTATATAAAAATTGCTTGGACGCCGGTCCTCTGGTTGACATTTTACACCTTAAAATATTTCCCTGGCTTTGATTCCTGCAAGTTAAAAGAATATATAATGAGTATATAATGGCTGCACCCGAACTTAGCCCTTTCTTACTTTATGTATGTAAAATTCTTTCAACACCTGAATATATTTCCCTGCTTTGATCTTTGCGAGTCCTTCCTTCCTTATTTGTTTTTTATAATGTTGATATGCGTGCCTCTAAAATACGCAATTTGTCTCTATGCATTGCTTACTTTAAAATGGAGACCATTGAACCAAGGTTCAACGTCATAACCGCAAATCCTATTTCGTCACTTGTTATAACGCGTTTCAATAATTTGCATTATTATTCTCTTAGTGATATGCCCAAGCCCTCTTAATTTTAAAATTCAGTTAAGTTTGATAAATGTTATGATAAAACAGCATTGCCTAGAATAGAAGTACCAGAAAAAATAGTAGGATGAGTCTGAACATTTTGAATAGAGATGCGTTTATATACTCTTTTTTAAAGAGATACATAAAACTTTATTATCAAGTCTTATGAAGCTTTGCCGCCATGCCGTTTATATTATACAGCGCAGTTTGGAAAATTTGTTACCGTTGATACGCATGAGTTCAAATGCTCTTTGGCCAACTTTTAATTATTCCAATAATATACGTCACCATAAATTCGAATGTAAACTCTAGGGCAAGGGTATTTAAATTTTTGAATTTTAGCAGAGATGGGAAGTTTGAAAATATAACGAAAACGAAAAGTACCATAAGTATGTCCAGGTGTGAAGACGGAAAGAATCTACTTCATGAGAAGTCAAAATAAATAGAGTGTGTAAGTATGGCACTAATCGTTTTGTGTGCAGCAAAAAGTAAAACGCTGACATTCCACTGAGCAGTGACGCGACAAATTTGCATGGCTTCGCAATAAGTACAAAGTGTACTCGTAGATACTTAAGGTTTGTGTACTTTGTAGCATATTTTCAGGTAGCAAAGACGTGAACACCATATTTCTTTGAATTTTTTTAAACGGAGTGAAGTGGAATTAAAATTATTAGCTGTAATTAGTAAATGTTTGAAGGTATTCACTTAATCGTTTCATTTACAATTTTGAGAGGAAATATAAGAACTGGTATGCAGTTGCTCACCTTACGTAAGCACTTTCTAATCTACTGGTTTTTTAATTAATTTGTTAAAATGCTCTTTAGCTACCTATGAGCTAAACGAATTATATATGTATTCTGTATGTATGTATTTCTATTGTTTGATGAATGTTCATGCATTTTTTATAGTGGTGAACTTTTAAGTCGCAAAAATAAAATGGTTAAGTATGTCCAAAGTATGTCGTTTTATAAATCTATCCGAAATTTTAATTAGCTCGGTTTTAAGTAGTGCTTTTTAAGCTTTTGCAAGTCTAATATAACTGTGTTTTCTTAAAAAGACCTAATTCAAATTGCCGATTTTCATATGTAGTGATGGTGTTGCGAATAGGCTGCTCAATTGGCCGATTATGTTAATCATGGGCGTGAAATTTTCTAATAAAGTTAAAATATTTATAAACGTTATTCAGGCGTAAGTTCTTCCATGATGAAATGCCAAACAACAAAAATATATAACTTATGCACTGACCGACATATTCAACATAAGGTTTGATAGAAAAACACAAATCATTATACATATGTAGCATATGGAAGTTGGAGGTAGTATCGACCCGATTTTATTTCTGTTTGCCAATACTACATAGAGTAAAGACACCCGGACATAATATGTTTGTTATATGAAGGCCTTTTTATATTTCGGAATTAGAGAACAAAAACAAATAGTAATCATTGCAAATCATTTTATTGTTTTCTAAAACTAATATTCTAATATTTTTACATTTTTACATGCGTTTAAACCATTTTTCGAAGCGCTTTTGCTATTCTGATTGAAGTATCTCCAAAATATGCTTTTTGAACGCATCAACCGCCTCTTAACGTGTCTTAAAACGTTGTCCTCTTAGTCAAGTTTTTCGTACGGAAATAAAAAGAAGTCATTAAGTGCTAAGTTAGGCCTATACGGTGGACTACTCATAGAACTCGATGAGCATTGAGCATTTAAGATGCTCAAAAGTGTAGTTGTTTTAGTCGATGTTTGAGAGCTCGCATTATCATGGTGAAGAGTGGTCCGAATTCGGTGGTTGGTTTTCCTGATTTCTTGAAATACGTCTGCTACAAAAATGGTTGTATACCACTCAGAGTTTACTGATTTCAGTTTTTCTAGCAGAATCGCTGCGACAAGTCCAATTTTTCCACAAAAACAGTGAAAACAGTGCGAAAATTCCGGTTCCGTTAATTTTGATGCACTTACTTCTGCTTCTGTTTACTTTTGGGTTTATACGTATAAATTCAAGATTTATCACCTTACTTTGAAGAATCGTTATAGCATTAGTTTAAACACTTCTCTCGATATTTTCTGAGCGACAACAAAATTTTTGGGATCCCGCTTAAAAAAAAAATTCTGCAATCAAATGTTCATGCAGTATTGAATGCTAGTCTGCTTATTCTTATAGTTTCTGCTATCTCACGATAGATCACATGGCGATCATACAATGTCAGTTTGAGTACAGCATTAATAGTTTCTGTAAAAAACTGATTTCGAACGACCTTGTATTCAACATACCATCGGTAACCACTGTCCTTTAACGCAGCTTCATCGTAAAAATTTAACTAATTTAACCTATGCACTCTTGATGTGTTAATCCACATCGGAAGTTGTACATAAAAATTCCGCAAAAATATTCGCAATTCGATACCATTTTTGGTTGAAAGTGGTTTAAGTAATTGTAGATAACACAAAAAAAAAGCGATCTATTTATTTATGTATAAAAAAAAATTGAGCTTTACGATAAAAGGTAACTTACGTTGCAGTAGAACACGCTTTCTCATATTCATTTACATAACTCATATGTTGGCCGACATAGGCGGCAAAAAGTCACCAGAAAGTGCTGCCACAACAAATTTTTGCCTGCAAAAATCACCAATACAAATATGATTTAATTGTTATGCCACCCACACGTTCTCAAATTTCAGTGGTCAAACTTTTTTACTAAAATTTTCATTGAAACATACTGCAAGTGGCAGCAAACTCAGCAAAGCACCAATTTCGAAAAATAAAGTTTGGACGGCATTCGAAATTATTCTTTATCGTTATCGTTGTTGTTGTCATGGCAGCGAGTACTTTTATTTGTATTAGTAAACAATGGTTACCCAAAAGCTTTACTTAACGAAGGCAGCTGCCAATAGCAGTTCAAGGCAATAATTACAGCTCATTGGAGTTTCTGGTTACAAGTGCTAATTTCATTGCACATTCAACTATTTGCAACCAGCCCAAAGTTAAATAAAACCTTCAAAATAAATAAAAAAATTAACTCTGAGAAAATAAAGTATAATAATCCCAATAAACGTTTTTTCAAAAACCGTTTTGTTTAAAAATCGTGATTTACAAACGAAACTGAAAAACGTTAAAAGTGGATTTGATTCCAAACATAAAAGTATAAGTGGAGCAAAATTTTACAGGCAACCATGTAACGTTCAAAAACAAATCTATATATGTATATGCAAACAAAAGTTCGCAAAGCTCGAAATCAGTCACTTGCATAATTGGCGCCATGATTAATAAATCACACTAATGGTCCGACTGGAATTGTGGTGTTTTTCAGCTAAAGTTTGATGGCGTGATTATTGTTTACAACACTTGATTCGCTTTCAATTTAGCCATAGCTATTAAAAAATTATAAGTACAAAATTTAACAATCAACCATGCAACGTTCGAAAACAAATCTATATATGTATGTATATGTAAACAAAAGTTCGCAAAACTCGAAATCACTCACTTGCATAATTGGCGCTTACACCACGATTAATAAATCACACTAATGGTCCGACTGAAATTGTGGTGTTTTTCAGCTAAAGTTTGATGGCGTGATTATTGTTTACAGCACTTTATTCGCTTTCAATTTAGCCATAGTAATTAATTTAGTGTTTTCATTGTATGAGCGCCGTAGCAATTATTAACTGTTTGTATTTATTTAATCAACTGTTTATACTATTAATAATACTTCAGCTTATTACAGCAGAAATATAAAAACCTGCAATATATTGACCTATGTTAGAAGGCAGAAGTATATGCAAGAAGCTTTTTTGAAGCGAAAGGTGCTTTCTTTTTATATTATATAGTACCCCATGTTGTATGAGCAACACAGCATTCATAAGAAATATAATTTTGAAAATAACGAACATTCTACGGCGAACATAATGTGAGCAAAAATAGTAAGACATCTGTGCCAAATGTCACATCAAAATAATCATTAGTGTTTAGTATACTGAAGTCGTAAATAATTTCGTCTATCTTGGAACCAGTATTAACAACAACAACAATGTCAGACTCGAAATCCAACGGAGAATAAATCTTGCCAACAGGTCTACTTCGGACTGAGTAGGTAATTGGGAAGTAAATTGCGAATATCACATTTGATGGAATGATGCTGAGTTCGACGTTGGAAGCAGAGGGAGGCAGAAATACTGCTTGAGTGTTTTGCGTCGCATGCGCGTTGTCGTATAAGCCAATTTATAAATATTATGTAATTCGTTATTAAGTATTTCACAAATTATAAGACAGGACTATATCACAGTTTTATTTCCACATCTACTTCATTAAATCTTTAACAAAATATGTACACCACACGAAGTATGAGCAACATTCCATATGCATAGCATGAATATATATTCATGCACTGAACAGGATATATTTACTTTGCTCCGATGTTTGTAATAATTTGAAGAAGCCATCGAAGACGCTATCAAATCTATACATAAAAGATCTGCAGATCGAATTGACTCGATATAGTCATGTTCGTCTGCGTAGCTGCTTTTCTGCTTGTCTGTTTGTCTTAGTCCCTCAGTTTTCAACATATCGATTTGAAATTTCGCAAACGTCCTGTGCTCTCATAGACACTGAGCGATCGGAAGCAAGAGCTTGCACTAAAACCACTGTTATTTTAATGACATGCCCCTATAAAATATAGAAATATATATCTTTTTATATTTTATTATTAACAAACATGTTAATATGATAACCTTAAAAGAGGAATCTTCTAGTGAACCTATACTTATAAATGAAAACGTGTAGAGTATATATGAACTAATAGGAAACTGAAAAAATTAACCGCAGACACGGTAAAAATATAATAAGTTAAAAACCCATCATTAACTGATAGCTGAATACTTCGAGATGCTGGATGTATTCGCTTAAATCCACACAGTACAAATGCAACAGAGTACTGCGGGTAAATGGAATAGAAATGGCGAACGAGGTTTATATATAAACATACATATTTATTTATACGCATTGTTGTACACAGTCAGAATCACAGAATTCTGCACTTGAAGCGCAACTTCTTATATGCAATATTTTTGATACAAGTGGAACTAACAAATGCAACGCTGGCGAAAAGCTGTCATAATGCGAACAACAACCGCAACACATTACCATAACCTGCACAAGTGCCTGCCAAAATGTTCGACGTGTGAAAATAACAATAAATTAAACTATGACTATGGAGAAATTCTCGCCAAGAAATGTTGTAAATACCAAAAGATTTAACAGTGTACATATGACTGCAGAAAACAGCTGACGTGAGAGCAAACATAAGTCTGTTGCAAATAATCTACCGCATTTGCAGTTGCATGAAAACTAGATACCGCGATAATTCTCACGCTTGTTTGCTGAGCGAATGCATAACGTCAGTATTTTATTCCCTGATATTTCCCTACTAGTTGTATGGGATCATCGTGATAACAAGTACGCTTTTTTCGACTATGTGTGTCAGTAATGCTCAACATTTCTCAAAATATATAAGTATCAGCATAAAACTTTATATTTCTAATAATGTGTTAGATAGTTATTAAAGATATCTATTATTTGTACTTTTATTTGTCTTTTTCAACATCTCTCTTCCATATTTGCTGCTCTTAAAAACACTTTATGAACTATTCTGTATTATGTGCCATGAGAGGAAACCTCAACTTGCAACGCAAATATTAGACTTAACAGTTTTATGTGCAGTTTTCATACACAGGGTTTGTCCGGAAAGTAATAGGACTGAGTCGATAAAAAAAAAATTATTGAACTAATCTTTACAATTATTTAAAAACATTCAAAATAGGCTCCTTCTGCGTATGCTGCTTTGATCTCCTCTGTCCTTTCAAAATTCTTGTCTTTCATCAGGCTTTTCTGGCAAGGAAACAAAAAAGTCCGGTGGGACCACATCTGGGCGGTAGGACGGCTGCGGCAGCGTTGGGATGCTGTCCTTTGTTAGATAGCTGTTCACAAGAAAGACCTGTGTAAGCCTGGGCGTTGTCGTGGTGTAACTTCCAATCGGCTGAGATATTTTGTCGGACCTGATTGACCCTTCGTTTAAGTCCCTTGTTAACCTTCACGTAAAACTTGGCGTAGGCACTTTATCCAGGAGGAGCAAATTTATGAAATTTGTACACACGAGTCACATTATCTGTCTTCATCAGCGATCTCTTCCCGGCCCTCCAAACACACCACTGATACTAAGTAGATTTTGGAAAATTAAAATGTTATTTTTCGAACGCATTATAAATACCTATGTAGAAGAGAATAAATACACATTCAAATATGCATATGAAAGTTTCATTCGTTTGCGAACCAAATATTTAATTAAAGTGGTGTGAGTAACACGGCACCTGTGCATTTGCCAAAGTGCGAAATTTTTAATTACCTGGAAAGTGGCATCTGTTAAGATATGCTTCCGCAGCGCAATGGTAGGTTTCTTGTGTTTTCTGAGTAAGTCCGAATTTGTCCTTTCGAAAATAATGGTACGGTGATTTAGGTTGCATTCAATTAGTTTAAGTGAAGCATTATTTAGCACTTTGTAACGGTAAAAGCTCCTCATGGGTATAGGTCGGATTTGAAAATGCGTCATAAGGCAGCATGCCCAAATTTTGACCATTTTTAAGTTGTGGTATCCTCTTACAAGTACTTTGCAATATGTTGCTACAGGTACAGTTCTACATAGTGTTTTTTGCCAAATAAATAAAAAATATCAAAGGTAATAAACTTGCAAGCATTTTATATACATATAATATATACAAGTATATAACATTTCTTTATGTGATTTATTCGTGAAAGGAAATTCGAATTTTCTAAACCGTTGAGTTGTACCTATTTTTTTGGCAAAAACAAGTTAAGATTTTTAATATTTTCTAAGTCACAGCACAAAACGCAAACAACCGAGAGATATAGTATGTCTTATATACAAACATAATATTTAAGATTATTTCAACCCACTTTTTGTTGCACGCAACACCTCACTCTTTCATTGCTGTTAGGCTTCTGAAAGCATTGAATTATAGTATATTCAAAGCAGCTGTGAAAAAATGTCTTTAGGAGTGTGAAATGGGTATTGTAGCACCTATTTCATTCACCCTCCTACGACTTAGCTATAAAATATTTCTTCACTGTTTATTCGATGGAAAATACAATATAAATATATTTTCTCGGTTCTGCACGCTTGACGCTTTTCTTTTTCTCCTATAAGAATTTTCATCGTGTAAAAAACTGTGGCAAATAACCGACAAATATTGCCTGCCTTCATGCCTTTGGTTGTGTGTCTTCTGGCTGGTTGCCACAAATATTGTTTTGTTTTGATTTAGTGGTAATTCGATTCGAAAATATTTCGATGGATGTTATTTGGCATGCAACGTTATGTTTCGATAGGTAAAATGGGTAAACTAATAAATAGATAAATTTGAGCGAAAACTTGGCCTAGCCCCTTTATAACTAATATCAGAATTTCAATAATCAGTAATAAAACATCCCGCTAACTTTACTCTTTATGAATGGTTTTACACCTTAAAGTATTTCCCTGGATTTGATTCTTGCAAGATGCAAGAGTATAAAATGTTCGGTTGCATCCGAACTTAGCCTTTCCCGTCTAAGTGTGACTGTTCATTCAGACATTTGCGAAGCTAAATAAAACAGGAAAAAACGTTAACTTTGGCTGCACCGAAGCTAATATACCCCTCACAGGTGCACCTCTTTTAGTAACTATGTGTTCAGTTTATATGGAAGCTATTTGTTATAGTAATCCGATCTGAACAATTCTTTCGGAGATTATATTATTACCTTAAGCAGTAATCCATGTCTAATTCCGTGAAGATACCACGTCAAATGCGAAAGTTTTCCATACAAGCCCTTGATTCCGATCGTTCGGTTTGTATGGCAGCTATATGCTATAGTAAGCCGATCTGAACAACTTCTTCGGAGATTACATTATTGCCTTAGAAAATAATCTGTACCAAATTTCGGGAATATATCTTGTCAAATGTGAGAGTTTTCCATAGAAGAACTTGATTCCGATCGTTCAATTTGTATGGCGGCTATATGTTATAATGGTTGATATCTTAAAAACTGAGGGACAAGTTCGTATGCATACAGACGGACGGACGGACGGACACGGACGGACATGGCTTAATCGACTGAGCTCAACATACTGATAATTTATATACATATATACTTTATATGGTCTCCGACGTTTCCTTCTGGGTGTTACAAACTTCGTGGCAAACTTAATATTCCCTGTTCAGGGTTTCATAAGCACTCACTGAACCATATATTGAGTCATATGTGTATGCACTTATATGTATGTATCTTCTTGATAAGCATAAAATTTGCAAAATCGGTTCTTTATTTGGGACATATACTTTTTGATATCATTTAAAAACTGAAACTTCGGCATTTGGAAGAAACTGGACATAGTTGCTGGCAACTGTAGCTTTAGCCCCACAAAAATAGTCTGATCATTTATATGATCATTGGTACTTTATGAATTGTTCTCCGAAGTTTTCCCTTCCATAGAATCCAGTGTGTATGTAGCGCCATCTTGTTGCACACTGTCAATAGTTCTTCCATTTTTGGCAACAAAAAGTTTGGTATCGAACGATAGCGATGCCACTCACTGAATCCATACATTAGTATATGTGTATGTACAATGATTCCCCACACCAAACAGTGCATATCGGGATGTATATTGAGGACGGCTCAGATTGGTTGCTTCATGAAAGACTTCGTGTGAAGGAATATATGTAGCAGAAGCTAGGCAAAATGTTGCCGTTTTATATCAAACTTGTGAAAGAGTACCACGTGGCGCTGAATGCCGTGAAGGTGCGTATCCCAACCAAATAGTTGCACATTTATACGATTTGCGCATGAATTGTTTGTTGTTTTGAAGTTATACTTCTTATACGAGTTCGGAAAAGGTTGCGATAGATTCAGGTTGCGCAACCTTGCTCAATATGAATCTACGCAACCTTGTCTGCGAAGATGTTCGAGCAGCAAGCGAAGCGGTGACAATCGGCGATCGTTTGTTCGTTTCTTTCGGCACAGCTCGGCTTTTCTACCAACAACACAATGTTGCCATGCTTATGCTGTTGTATTTTTTGTAGAACAATGTTTCAATTTTTGGTTGGTGACATATTCAATTAAAAAATCAATTCCGTTGGGATTCGAACCTACGTACCTCCTTCGTGCTCATCGTAATTTTTGAAACGCTTACCACCATTGACACTTGAATTGCATTGTCCTAATTATGGTTTGGTTATGCATGAAAGAAATATACAATGGATCGCCGATTGTTACCTCTTTCCTTGCTGCTGCTGCGCATATGTATGTTTGTATGCTTGTGCATTATTGAAGTTATGCTTCTTTTTCTTTAGTTTGTCTTTCCTTTATGCGAATTCTCAACTATTTTGCGTATATTTTGGTTGAAATACTCTGCGTTGGCCGTTGAAAAATTAAGGCTATATTTTACAGGATCATTTCTGTAGTTAGTCTTCATTTAAATTTTTTGGAAATCGACCCGTGATGACGAGGTATATCGTTTTATCTGACAGCGTGAGGTTTATGAACTTCATTTCTAATATTGTGTTGTGGCATATTAGAAATGATGTTTCTTCGAAAATCGCTCGCTTACAACGGATAAAACGACTTCTTAGTGGTGATTTTACATAGTGAATAAATTCCAAGGTTTTACCCAAAATTAATGCGGTCAATAAGTACAGTACACTTATGTATGCTTGCGCATTATTTTCCTTTCGTTTGTCTTTCATTTTTGCGAATTCTCAACTATTTTATGTGACTTTATTTCTTTCGTCTATCTTTTGTGCGAATTCTTTGAATTTCTGAACGCGCACATGCATATACATACATTCATATGAGCATGTGCAGATACACAAAATAGGATAGAAAGATGTATGCCTTTTAACATCGTATACTATACTAATAAATATATTTCGTACTAATAGAAATTAAATTTATCACAGCAATATTATGTACATATATGTATATTAGGTATATTGCTGTGATAAATTTAATTTCTATTAGTAAGAAAAATATTTATTAGTATAGTAATACGATGTTAAAATGCAAAAATTAAAGACTAAGTCCGTCGAGATTCGAACCTGCCTTCACATTGTGACTTTTTATGTGCTTACCACCAACACCACTATTGACACTTTCGTGGCGTTGTCTTAAGTATGGTTTGGTTATGCATGTAAGAAATATACGATGGTTCAAATAATTTTGTTTAAGTATAGAAATATGCTTTTGTAGAACATTTGCTTTCGCAAACATACAGACAAATGTGCAAACGACATAATATATGTATGATTGTTTCGCATTTTGTTTCTACGCCGGTCAAATTTCTATACAAAAATCGACTGAAATGCATGAGAAAATAAAATGGACAACTAGGGCAAATAATTAAAAAAAAATTTATTGATAATTAAATATAAATGAAAATACATGTTAATTTACTTTAAATTTATTAAGAAACTTATTTAAATTTATTGAAAAACTGCAAAGAAAAATAAAAAGAAAATTCCTTTTACTTTGGCCCAGTTTTGTGCGCAATACAAATGGAACACCAATAATGAATACAAGAAATTGACTAAACACCATGATATAAGATATACAAATTATAATATGACAACCCAATTCGAAGAGTACATACGTACGCTGCATATTCCCTTCCGCAACGAAGAGACAGAACTACTTTCCGAGTCAAAATTCCTTCATTTAGACTTTGCTTTATAAAATGTACATAATGAATTTAAATGTTCTAGTTTTCTGTCATACAAAATGATATGCATTTCTGAATATCACCAGGAAGTATAACTTCTTCCGCGCGTAGGGACTCCACGCACCTTTTTTTTTTAGTTTGACAATCGACATACATATATGAATACTGTAATTGTTTTCTCCACTTGTGCGGTTATTGTAACTGTGACTGTTATCGTATACATTAAATATATTGTATGTTTATCTTATAGTACACTATGTCGTATGAGAAACATCGAATTTTAAGGCCCTTGTTTGCAAAAAGCAGTCAACTTGAAATTAGAATTTCGCTACACTAATTTTGAAGTTTATAATACCCTAAGGAAACGTCGAGGACCTTATAAAATACATAAATATATAATCAGCATGACCTGCTGAGTTGATTTCGCTATGTTCGCCTTTCTGTATTAGGCAAACTATGTAGCCCCTCAGTTTTTGAGATATCGCTCTGAAAATTTTTTCAAACTCTTTTCTCCCCAATAAGCTGTCTATTTGTTGAAACCGTCGATATTGGGTCACTATACCAAATATCTGTCATACAAACTAAACGATCGTAATCAAATGTATGCACAGAAATGCCTTCCCTTTGATGAGATTTATTCAAAAAATTATATATAGATTATCGCCTATGGCAATAGTGTCATCTCCGAAGAAAATGTTGAAATCAAAACACTATAATATATAGCTGCCTTACAAAATTACCGATCGAAATCAATATCTTTCACGGAATATTTTGTATTTGTGTAGGTATGTATTATTGTTTATATGCAAACGAAGTTAATGTTTTTTCTGGTTTTTCTTTGGGTAATTTTTTAAACCGCTGTTATCTTAATTGCAAAGCCGCAAGGAATATAGAAAAGCTTATGAACACTGAATTGTGGCTTTATATTTACGCTTAAAATAAGTATAATATTATTATTAAAGACCATGCAATTATGTTTATAATAAAAGAAAGGTATTCAAGTGAACGCAGGGGAAATTGGTGAAGTTTGCAGTAAAATTATATTTGCAATTGAAGGCATGTGAAATTTATATGCAAGCAGAACTTAATAAAGTTTAGTATCGCAAAAACACATTATTAACTCTTAAGTTGAATACCTCAAGGAGATCAGTGTATTACTGTACATATGTATGTATGCTGCTGAGTACTTGTACTATAAAACTGAATATAATCTGGGCAAACAAAGTAAAGAACGACGTATGTACACTCGGAACCACACAATTCTGCACATTGATTACACAAGTGGTGAAAACCAAATAAAAACCGCAATAAATTGCCATAAACTGCACAAATGACAGTCAAAATTTTCGCCGTGTGAAAATAAAAGTAGACTAAACTATGACTCTGGAGGAATTCTTGCTAAGAGTAGTTTACAATATTAAAAGCTTTTGCGGTGTACGTATGACTGCATAAACAGCTGACATGAAAGCAGTCATGGGCTAGTTATAATGTTATTACATACAAGTATTTCGTTTCATTTTTATAAATTTGTTTATTTTCCGTATCACTTGAATGTATTGCTGTCAATATTGTGACAAATATATATATTAGGTTAAAAAATTTCTCTCTTCCGCCTTTTCGTCTTTTGGAGTTCGCGGCTATGTATAAAGCGCTCTATATTGGTGATGATATTAGGTATCAAATATCTTCCTTCCGCTCTTTTGCTCTTTTTTCAATGCTTTGTAAAAAGTGTTACAGTGATCGGATTTAGTTAAAATATGAGTTTCGTTCGATAATCTGTTTCCATTTAGACGACTATAACTGTTGAACGCAATATCCAACCTAATCACGCATAGCGTTGTTTTGTAGGTTATGTCAAGACCTATCAAACATGTATAGTATTGCTAGATACGAGATCTGTAACGGTTTATACATAGCCGCGAAATTCAAAAGGCAAAAAGGTGGAAGGGAGATATTTTCCAACCTAATATATTCTTCTAAGGGCCCAGAAGTATTTATCAAACTAGCACTGTTTTCTTGCAATTGGCATTTTTCTACCACTATTTTTAACTATAATGAAATTTTAGTACATCTCTTAGTACAGACAAAATATAAGAACCAAGCCAATACCGCAGTAAACTAAATACAATAATACTGATACCCTGTGACAAAGCAATACCTGATAATTGTAAATAAGATGCAAAATATTTAATATTTCATCAACATTCACAAAAATTTTTCGAACGGATTGGCAAGATGTCGAGATCTCTCAATTTGTCCACTCTCAATCATCACCACACAGGACAACACAACCAACCACAGCACAGCGCCTGTATTCTAAGGGGTGAATCATTTCGAGTTTCCTTACGTAACAAATCAGAAAGTTAAAAGCTTTAGTTCATGCATAAGCTGTATTTTGTGTTTTCCGTTTACGATCTCGTTGTTCAAATAATTGTATCCATGATAAAATGCCAAACAATACTGAATAAAAATTACATGACAGTTTGAAACGTCTCACGCGCGATCTGTCAAAAAAGGCTATTGAAAAAAGTACTGATAATTGGATCACCCGTTACAAGCAAACAAACAAGATGGTTTCCGTAAATTTATCATTATTTATTATTTGCAGTTCGCTAAAATGCACTTGATTTGATACGACTACGATATTACGCGCTACTTAAGTCTACACGATACTATACTCCTCCACGTCCATTTCTATTTTCGACTAAGATAACAATCCCCGATCAGTATTAATATCTTCAAAGTGTTAGTATTTTGGTGGTGTCCTGCAAGATAGTAAATAAAAATCTTTGCACATAATACTTACACTTTGGAAAACGAAAACATTATTTATGAACCCCCCGTAAATCCATAGAAGAGAATAAATACATACTCAAACATTCATACAAAGTTTCACTCGCTTGTAAATCGAATATTTAATTAAAGTGGTGTGAGTAACACGGCACCTGTGCGAATGCCAACTTGTGACATTTTTAATTACCTGCAAAGTGGCAGCTGTTAAAATATGCTTCCTCAACGCAATGGTATCGTTGAGTAGTTTTTTCCACTTCCTTAGTTAGCCCCAGTTTGTCATTTCATAGATGATGGTACGGTAGTTCAGGATGCGCTCGAAAGCGATACTAAAGGTGAAATCACTATACAAGGTATGTGAATGCTTTTTGCTGCTTATAGCGACTTGTATAAATATATTAAATAGATAAAGTCTAAGAAAGCACAACTTGGCACTTCGCTAGTGAACATCCTCCTCATAGGTTAGGTTGGATTTGAAAAAGTGTCTAAGACGATAAAAATAAATGAATATGATTTCCGATTATAAATCGCTTAAACTTACTTACTACAGTAAAATCATTTTGTATGCAGAAAATGCTAAAATTAGATTATATTCACTAATGAATAAAAAATGTTTCGGGACGTTTGTATGAGTTATGATTCGTTGTACGCAGTTTTTACATATCGGGTCGCATGTATTTAAAATAATTTTCGAGTGAATATATCTTTCAAAACCTATTTATTTGGGCTTCACCCTTGCTTTTAAACGGTTTACAAACAACCATAGGTATATATAATTAAATCTGCTTTTATACAGACTTTGTAAATGCTTCGAGCATATTATTCTTTCTTAAATTGTTTCCAAGGGGCTACTCATTGCTGTGAAAAAGTCACTTTGTTGCATCTGTGACATCGTGGAATTGTACAAATTGTTAAAAGGTTACTTTGATATAGAGATAAGGCATTTTACTTTCAAGGATTATTTTTAAAGCCACATTCTTTGCTGGTAAATAAATTTTCTCACCAAAACATCTTTGTTATTTAATAAAAAATGTTTTGAGGACTGTGTCTCTTCAACAATTACTCTTCTTGTTTTTGAAATAAAACAACAAAACTTACTACTTAAAAACACTATATAACAAATCTCTAAGAAAGACAATTTGACGTTATTAGTAGTCAACTCTATTATACGAATGGTCATTATATTTGAAGAACCAATCACAAACAATGCAATCAGTGACTACATATTAACAAATATATATTTTGTAACAACAAGTAGCATCTTCCATTAACTAAAAGCTCTCTTCTTACAATAAGCAGACACAGACTGCTTTGGGAGAGTGTCTTGAAATATGGTACATATGCACTTACTATTGTAAAAACGCAACCGAATTCATGGAATACCTTCACTTTTGCTCTTTGCCACCATAATTCTAACAGCTTTCTCCTTCCTACTTTGTACTTTGCTCAACATTTCCTTATATATAAAACTTGCCTTTCTTAGCAGCGATATTGTCTTTGTTATTGTTGGACTCAACTCCTCTCTTTATCGCCTTCAATACTTTTTACCGATTTCATCAAATTTTACATCTATGTGTAATGTAATGTGTGTGTATTATTAAAAGTTTTAATTCAAGTTAGCTTAATCTTTATGGTATTTTGTAACAAAAAAAAATTGTTAATATTAGTTGATTTTACAATTTTCTGTCATTCAGTCTTAATATTTTACAATGTACACTTGTAACTTTACAATCTACAGGTATATAGAGTAGGGTGGGTAAAACAAAAACAAACAAAATTATAGAAGCTGTAAGACGGAAAAAAATAAAGCTGTAAGGCGAAAAAACTCCCCAATACATTCAAGAACTCACATTAAGAGGTGCCTAAGCTCCCAATTATTTCACTGGTCGTGAAAGCTTGCAGCTGTGCCAAATGAAAATTTTTAGCGATATGCAAAAAAACTGCATATGCAACCCCATTATATTTAAATAGAAACATAGAAGCAGAGCAGGTAACATTATTAATGTAATAGCATGCACCTGCTTTACTAAAAACACCAACTTGTCGATTATGTTAATAACTGTAAAAGCTGTTGGAATTAAGTTTAATCAAGATACAAGTTGATACATATTTATGAATTTAGGAGCTTAAACAGAGGCATGTGTATGTCAAAAGAAGCGTATTTGGCCATCAAAATTTGTACACCTCAATGGTGCTCATCACATTAGCAGCAGGCTTGGATACGAACAGTATTTCTACTTCATGTGTGTGAACGCTTCTGATTGTTATCACCTGATAAAGATACCCTTTTTGTTTGAAATTTAGTTTTACGAGTCTTCTGAATACTTAAGTATGCATTTATGTTCTTGTAGACACGTTAATAACTTTGCAGGCAACAATGGGTTCCCTTCTATTTCTAACACTGCACTATGTATTTCCACGTCTCAAATTTCTGCTATAATCAAGCACTATCGCTTCGTGAAAAATTATGTTTTTTATGTACCATATACTCATTATTTTTGTTTTACTTACGGATGCAATGATTGCCAGAGTAAAATACCATTTTAAAAATTATATAATTTATTTTCATAACTTAAAAAATTATAACCCTCCTTTTTCAACACCAAAAAAAGAACCGCCAAGCACCCTAATTATCTTTCTCATTGACCCTTTATTTTCACTTCGATGCCGATCCATTTGATCACATCTTCGATTGCATTTTCTTTTGCTTTTGTTCTATCTGATTCTTTATTTATAAATTGTGTTAACTTTCGAATCTTTTGTTTTGTCTCCAAAATTCTTTTATATGTAACCCTTTTGTTGATATACTGAAGTAAATGTTCTCTGCGTACTTATATTTTTTCCACTTTGTTCAATCGGTCTTAGCTGTTGAGTCGCTCAGCTTTGGAAGCTTAGGACAGCGGCTACGTTTGCTAGGTCATGTTGTCCTGATGGACGAAAACACTTCACCTCTGAAAGTATTCAACGCAGTAACCGCCGGGGAAGCAGAGGAAGAGGAAGACCTCCACTCCGTTGGAAGGACCAAATGGAGAAGGACCTGGCTTCGCTTGGAATATCCAATTGGCTCCACGTAGCGAAAAGAAGAAACGACTGGCGTGCTGTTGTTAACTCGGCTATAATCGCGTAAGCGGTGTCTACGCCAGTAAAGAAGAAGATTAATAAGAAAATAAAATTAGTAAAGCGTTGAAGCACGTTTGTTTATATTGTTGGAAATACTTAGCCAAGGATAGACGGTCCAAGCAACCATAGTGCGACTGTTAATGTGATTAAGTAGGGAGTGTAGCAGAAACTATATCGATAAATGTAGTCAAGAGCATCGTCTAACAATAAGATATTCTGCAACATTGCTTTTGTTTCTCGTTAATATGTTTGGATTTGTGTGTCAAATTACTTCCAATAAAATTTGTTGATTCCTAAAGGGTTTATTCCATACCATATATCCTTATGTAGGACACTAAAGGTATATTTAAAGTAAATTAGTTTTAATGATCCACCTTATAAATACTTAACCGCCTTGGAGGAAAACAGCGTATTTCAAAATCCTTATAGTTCTTCCCCTCATTACTTCCCAAATTTATGCACACATCTTGTATCGGCATGAACAAACACTAAAACTAAATCTGTGCAAATCCTACCATTTTACGTACAAAGCTTCTAAATATGATTAATGTTATATTAATTTTAGCTACCGTCTACTGAAGCAAACTACATTTATGTATATATCTTTTATTTATATTTGTACGTTTATATAATAAAAGAGCAACTACTGCCACTAGGTTCATTTAGTCCCAAAGCGAAGCCAGCTCTATTGTCACGCTTGACTTGGTCGGCAATAGAATCGCTGAACCATTACATGATTATCAAGCACCATTGAATAAGCACTAAAGTATATGCACTGTATTCATTCTTTGAAGAGGACTAAAACTTAGACAGAAATTCTCGCTTGCATACATTAAATTTGCATATAAATATCACTATTTAACAGCAAAGGGTGAAATAACCACTCAATCATTTTCACTTTACTGTGCCAAAGAAGAGTTGTAATTGTAGCACTTGTTTGCCACAGCAGCAGACGGAATGCTCGTATGTGATTTGTTCAGAGTTGCTGTAGCTGTATGCAAGCCACTCACGATTTTGACTTAATAAGACAGATATTCTATGGTGAACAAGGCACACACAAGGATACCATTTCAAGCTGTGGCAAATGCGTGTTGCGTGATTGCGACATACTCTGTATACCTGTACATTTGTCTAGCATTTTCCCAAAATGCGAGTTCTAAATAATTAATTTAATTCGTAAGTTGGGGCTCTAACTATAACAACTATTATCACTACGCTTTTGTATATTCTTTTTTTGTTTTTTTCTTTGCAGTTTTCGCGTGCAAGTTTTGATGCAGGGTCTCTTGAATTAATTATGGAGAACTGCGAAAGTTATGCTACTGACAAGAGTGCATTGTCTTTGTCGCCTAGTGTATTATGTTTATATTATATTTATTTTGTTTCTGCACTCTTAATGCATTAATGTTGTTTTCGCTGTAATTCTGGTGCCTATATCGTTGACAGTTAGCACTTCTTCACTTAAAAGTTATTTATTTTCGAATCAACTGCTATGTAAGTGCGTGACTACACATAAATTTATTCTATACTTATTTTAGGTGTAAGTCTTGTTATGAAGTGAATTTATTATTTTGAAAATAAACAAGACTATCTGCGTCTAAAAATTGGCTACAACTCCAAATGTTACGTATACGCCCTGTATCAAGTATTATAATAATATTGTTTTTTTTTCTCTCCCAAGTTAATAACTAAATCTTAATTAAAGAAGATTCAAATATAAGATCTAATTTAATACTATATTCTTGTTTGCTCATCAACGAGATTAATTAAATGTTCCTCTTCATCACTTTTATACTTAAGGTTTACACATATTCATTAAGCACGTCGCTGTATATACTTACATAAAACGATGTTTATCTGCTGTCTCGATATTCAAATATAGACACCTCAACAGCTTAGCATTCTGAAATCCATTAATTTTACATAAGATAAGTTTTTTACGCGTATGTTTTGTTGTTTCCTCTTGTGTTGTTAGTGTTAATATAGTTCATCTGAATTTCGCTTTTTTACGAAAAATTTCAATTTAACTCGGCTTATGTTTATAAGTTGTTTTAGTTTCTTACTTAACTTAGTCAACTTTATACATACATATGTCTGAAAAACTAGTATGTGATTATTCTTTGGAAATATTTTTTTCTGAAATAATAGATTTGAAGACAACATGCAACGCCTTAAAAATTTGTGCATATTCTCAAAACCTAACAATATAAGTCGTAAGTGAAAATCTGTTTGATGTATGAAAAGCGTAAAAGCAATGACAGCGATAGAAGCTATGTCTACAGTAATTGGTCACAAATCAGACACTCTTCTGCTTCTTAATTGGCGTAGACACCGCTTACGCGATTATAGCCGAGTTAACAACAGCGCGCCAGTCGTTTCTTCTTTTCGCTACGTGGCGCCAATTGGATATTCCAAGCGTAGCCAGGTCCTTCTCCACTTGGTCCTTCCAGCGGAGTGGAGGTCTTCCTCTTCCTCTGCTTCCCCCGGCGGGTACTGCGTCGAATACTTTCAGAGCTGAAGTGTTTTCGTCCATCCGGACAACATGACCTAGCCAGCGTAGCCGCTGTCTTTTAATTCGCTGAACTATGTCGATGTCGTCGTATATCTCGTACAGCTCATCGTTCCATCGAATGCGATATTCGCCGTGGCCGACGCGCAAAGGACCATAAATCTTTCGCAGAACTTTTCTCTCGAAAACTCGCAACGTCGACTCATCCGTTGTTGACATCGTCCAAGACTCTGCACCATATAGTAGGACGGGAATTATGAATGACTTATAGAGTTTGGTTTTTGTTTGTCGAGAGAGGACTTTACTTTTCAATTGCCTACTCAGTCCGAAGTAGCACCTGTTGGCAAGAGTAATCCTGCGTTGGATTTCCAGGCTGACATTATTGGTGGTGTTAATGCTGGTTCCTAAATAGACGAAATTATCTACAACTTCAAAGTTATGACTGTCAACAGTGACGTGAGAGCCAAGTCGCGAGTGCGACGACTGTTTGTTTGATGACAGGAGATATTTCGTTTTGCCCTCGTTCACTGCCAGACCCATTTTCTGTGCTTCCTTGTCCAGCCTGGAGAAAGCAGAACTAACGGCGCGGGTGTTAAGGCCGATGATATCAATATCGTCGGCATACGCCAGCAGCTGTACACTCTTATAGAAGATGGTACCTTCTCTGTTTAGTTCTGCAGCTCGAACTATTTTCTCCAGAAGCAGGTGGAAGAAATGGCACGATAGGGAGTCGCCTTGTCTGAATCCTCGTTTGGTATCGAACGGCTCGGAGAGGTCCTTCCCGATCCTGACGGAGCTTTTCGTGTTGCTCAACGTCAGTTTACACAGCCGTATTAGTTTTGCGGGGATACCAAATTCAGACATCGCGGCATAAAGGCAGCTCCTTTTCGTGCTGTCGAAAGCAGCTTTGAAATCGACGAAGAGGTGGTGTGTGTCGATTCTCCTTTCACGGGTCTTTTCCAAGATTTGGCGCATGGTGAATATCTGGTCGGTTGTTGATTTTCCAGGTCTGAAGCCACACTGATAAGGTCCAATCAGTTTGTTGACGGTGGGCTTTAATCTTTCACACAATACGCTCGATAGAAACTTATATGCGATGTTGAGGAGGTTAATCCCACGGTAGTTGGCGCAGATTGTGGGGTCTCCTTTTTTATGGATTGGGCATAGCACACTTAAATTCCAATCGTTGGTCATGCTTTCGTCCGACCATATTTTACAAAGAAGCTGATGCATGCTCCCTATCAGTTCTTCGCCGCCGTGTTTGAATAGCTCTACCGGCAATCCGTCGGCCCCTGCCGCTTTGTTGTTCTTGAGGCGGGCAATTGCTATTCGAACTTCTTCATGGTCGGGTAATGGAACGTCTGTTCCATCGTCATCGATTGGGGAATCGGGTTCTCCTTCTCCTGGTGTTGTGCGTTCACTACCATTCAGCAGGCTGGAGAAGTGTTCCCTCCATAATTTAACTATGCTCTGGGCATCAGTGACTAGATCACCTTTGGGGGTTCTACAAGAGTATGCTCCGGTCTTGAAACCTTCTGTAAGCCGCCGCATTTTTTCGTAGAATTTTCGACCATTACCCCTGTCGGCCAGCTTATCAAGCTCTTCGTACTCACGCATTTCGGCCTCTTTCTTCTTCTGTCTGCAAATGCGTCTCGCTTCCCTCTTCAACTCTCGGTATCTATCCCATCCCGCACATGTAGTGGTCGATCGTAACGTTTCGAGGTAGGCAGCCTGTTTTCTCTCCGCTGCGACACGGCACTCCTCGTCGTACCAGCTGTTCTTTTGCGTTTTCCGAAAACTAATGGTTTCGGTTGCAGCTGTACGTAAGGAGTTCGAAATGCCGTCCCACAGTTCCCTTATGCCGAGTTGTTGACGAGTGCTCTCAGAGAGCAGGAGTGCAAGCCGAGTAGAAAATCGTTCGGCTGTCTGTTGTGATTGCAGCTTCTCGACGTCAAACCTTCCTGGTGTTTGTTGGCGTGCGTTTTTTGCTGCACAGAGGCGGGTGCGAATCTTAGCTGCAACAAGATAGTGGTCCGAGTCGATGTTAGGACCTCAAAGCGCACGCACATCTAAAACACTGGAGACGTGTCTTCCGTCTATCACAACATGATCGATCTGGTTGGCCATTTTTCAATCCGGAGACAGCCAGGTAGCTTGATGTATCTTCTTATGCTGGAATCTAGTACTACAGATAACCATATTTCGGGCCCCGGCGAAGTCGATCAGCCTCAACCCATTTGGGGATGTTTGAAACTCGTGGAGGCTGAATTTACCGACCGTAGTGCCAAAGATACCTTCTTTGCCCACCCTGGCGTTAAAGTCACCAAGCACGATTTTGACATCGTGGCGGGGGCAGCCCTCATAAGTGCGCTCCAAGCACTCATAAAAGGCATCTTTGGTCACATCGTCCTTCTCTTCCGTCGGTGCGTGGGCGCAAATCAGCGATATGTTGAAGAACCTCGCTTTGATGCGGATTGTGGCTAGACGTTCATTCACCGGAGTGAATGATAGTACTCGGCGACGGAGTCTCTCTCCCACCACGAATCCTACACCAAACTTGCGCTCCTTTATATGGCCACTGTAGTAAATGTCACAAGGACCTACTCGTCTCTGTCCTTGTCCCGTCCATCGCATTTCTTGGACGGCGGTGATATCAGCCTTTATTTTTACGAGGACATCAACCAGCTGGGCAGCGGCACCTTCCCAATTAAGGGACCGGACATTCCAAGTGCATGCCCTCAATTCGTAGTCCTTACTTCGTTTGCCATGGTCGTCATAAAAGGGGGGTCTCTCATCCGAGGCTGTTTGCTAATTTTCATTGGTAGAATTTTTACGTGGCGGGTCCCAAACCCAGCGCACAACCCTGCGGAGGGGATGTTTCGTCTTCTCACTTTAGCTCGCCTTCAAACGGATGTTCTTAGGCTACCCAGAGGATACTTGGTCAAAGACCGGAAGTAGTGAGCTGTTTGAGTCATATGTAAAAGAATCGTTTCTGGCCACTCCCTAGTGAATGGCGATCAGAGAACTTTCCTCACTTGCGTGAACTTCTACATATGACTCCATCCTCCATAAATCAGACACAGGTACACTAAAATTGAAATTCCATTAAAAAATATCTTCATGTTATGTCTAAGGCAATTTGTGCCCTCAATGGCTCCATTTCACGTCGCTGCACAAAATTTCAAGCAATTTTTACCACTCACACCTAAAAGTAGACTTGGGAATATTTATGACACTCCGGCGTTAGAACGTCGTAATGGAACTATAAGAAATGTCTGCAACGCCGTCTTTTCGAGCTATGAAGATGTTGCATGTACATGCAGGCGATGCACAGTGGCACCGCTCCATACATATCTTGGAAAAAAATAGAAGGAGTGGTCGGACAACAATGAAACTTTGCAGAAACACTTCTCTGGACTAAATTAAGAAATTTTTAAAAAATCTTGGAAAACCGCCCACTGCCACACCCACCTCCCATATAACTGCAATTGCCAAAATTTTTATTTTTGGACCTAGGGACTTGAAATTCGGGACACTTCTTAATTGAGTTCTCCTGATGAAAAAAAATTAAACTTAAACACAAAGTGACGTTATTTATACCTTTACCTTGATAAAAATCAAATATAATATGCAATGTATTAATTGAATATGTAACAGGCGAAAAATTGTGTTAGTTTTTATTTGTAATATTATGCAAGCACCATATCTTTAACAATGGGATCTAGTTCTAAGGAAATTTTGTTCGAATGACGCCTGAAGCTACTTATGTAAGGATCCGAAGTTGTAAGAAGTCTGTTGAAGACATCAGTATTTGCGGAAATTCGATCACACTTTCTCGAAAACATCAATCGATACTTCCTGTAGTCTTTGTTTCTGGCTTCCTCGGCTTCCTCTGAAAGCATTCCTATTGATAATACAGCGGCATCCAGTATATCCTTACCATGCATTAGTACTTTGTGCACAGTAACAGGCATATAAAACCAACTATAATTTTGTACGAACAGTTTCGCAGTGTCTGAGGTATATAATTTAAATTTGTCACTATCAATTTTTTCGCCACATATAATTATTTGAAGAATTATCCAGAATCGATCGATAAGTTCTTCATTGACGCCAGTAATATCCGCAACCATTTGTGGGTTTAAAAAAAAAGCCTTGACGTGTTCCCGTCGTTAGAAGTTCCTGTAACTTGTTGAACAAAATCAACTCGCAACCGCATTTTATCTTTAAAGGCCGATCGTATTTTTAAATTATTATACTCTCGCAACAATGTTGCTAAGGAGAGTATTATAGTTTTGTTCACATAACGGTTGCTTGTAAGTCCTAAAACTAAAAGAGTCAGATATAGGGTTATATATACCAAAGTGATCAGGGTGACGAGTAGAGTCGAAATCCGGATGTCTGTCTCTCCGTCCCTCCGTCTGTCCGTCTGTCCGTCCGTCCCTCCGTCCGTCCGTCCCGTCCGTCTGTCCGTCTGTCCGTCCGTCCGTCCGTCCGTCCGTGCAAGCTGTAACATGAGTAAAAATTGAGATATCATGATGAAACTTGGTACACATATTCCTTGGCTCCATAAGAAGGTTAAGTTTGAAGATGGGCAAAATCGGCCAACTGCCACGCCCACAAAATGGCGGAAACCGAAAACCTATAAAGTGTCATAACTAAGCCATAAATAAAGATATTAAAGTGAAATTTGGCACAAAGGATCGCATTAGGAAGGGGCATATTTGGACGCAGTTTTTTTGGAAAAGTGGGCGTGCCCCGCCCCCTACTAAGTTCTTTGTACATATCTCATAAACTACTATTGCTATGTCAACCAAACTCTATAGAGTTGTTTTCTTCAGGCATTTCCATATACGGTTGAAAAATGGAGGAAATCGGATAATAACCACGCCCACCTCCCATACAAAGGGTATGTTGAAAATCACTAAAAATCCGTTAACCGACTAATTAAAAACGTCAGAAACACTAAATTTTACGGAAGAAATTGCAGAAGGATGCTGCACCCAGGCTTTTTTTAAAAATTTAAAATGGGCGTGGCCTCGCCCACTTATGGACCAAAAACCATATCTCAGGAACTACTAGACCGATTTCAATGAAATTCGGTATATAATATTTTCTTAACACCCTGAAGACATGTACTATGGGTGAAATCGGTTAACAACCACGACCTCTTTCAATATAACGCTATTTTGAATTCCATCTGATGCCTTTTCTGTATAATACGAGTATACATATATGTACTTTAGGAACCAATGATGATAGCGGAATAAAACTTTACAAAAATACGGTATTCGAAAAATATGTAAATGACGTATAATGAAATCTCGATTATCACTTTATCATGCGAGAGTATAAAATGAACTTAGCCCTTCCTTACTTGTTTAGTATAATTTTTGAAAAATTATAAAAATTAGCTTACTTTGCCAATTTCAATAATTTTTTTTTTTTTTATAAACAAGTAGGTGCTATATTTTCATTAAAAAATAAAAGAAAAGCCATAGCTATAAACTTACACACAAAAAAAATTCTTTATTTGGACAATAGTTTTAAACCAATTTTATTGAATAACTTTCCGTCGACTTCTGTTAGTTTTTTTAACTAAAAAATTTCACTTTTTATAAAAAACTTTGTTGAATTTTTCTTATCTAAATGTTTCTTTACAAAACAAAATCATTAAAGTTTTGAAATTGGAAAGTGGAAAAATCCTATTTTTTCCGCCGAAATGCCACTGTGCGATGTTGAAGTAGGCAAGAAATGCCCCTCGAAGCAAGGAAATGGTAATTTCAATCATGAATAATTTTAGTGAAGCGTTGCAGAAAGTGGTTCGAATTACACAAGTGTACTAAATATATTTTCTAAACTTATATGTACATACCTTTGCACTTGTCAAATACAATTTGTTATCCTTGATGCGCATGAACTAATTTTGCTGAGCGGCATGCTTTTAATTAAGCGAATAATATACGTCACCTTAAATTCCAAGAATAACTGAGCTACTTAGGAGTTGGAGCATCGTATGGTATAGAATACGTATGTGTGATAAAAACATGTTGAAATAAGCTGAGAAATATTACGAAGCAAAGAGGACATTGGAACCTAAGTGGCTTTTTGCTGAACAAGTAAATGTTGAAAGTCCTACCAGGTAGTCTCAAATTTGGTATTTTGCGACAGCTAGTTAAATAGCCCAAGACGGTACGGTAATTGTATGAAAGTCCTGAAATTCCAATGCATCTTTTGTGTATAGTATATCCGTATAGCAGCTATCCTCAACTCTAACGGAAGGTAATTACGAAAGAAGTGGCATTCCCGAATTTGCGCGTAAACTTGGTAGGTACTACGTTCCGTTACTTAAAGTAAGTAATCTACAGCAAAATATCAGAACACAACATAGCATAGGTAGCAGTGAATTTTTCAGAGTTAAGTCTAATCTAAAGCATACCTTCAAGTAGCAGGGACGTAAAATAGTACTCTTATTTTACATATTTTTAATTTTTCGATTTTCTCAT
The DNA here is from genome assembly GCF_024586455.1 of Bactrocera neohumeralis. NCBI lineage: Eukaryota > Metazoa > Arthropoda > Insecta > Diptera > Tephritidae > Bactrocera > Bactrocera neohumeralis. The sequence continues at coordinate 55,175,467 of NC_065920.1, read as the reverse complement.
TTTGAAGGAAAATTTCTACTAGTATGTGCTACTATTTGCTGGCAAGCAATGCAGGCATCCAATAACTCAACAGGGTATACTACTATTGTAAAGATGTTCGTATTACTCAGTAGAAAAAGCCAGAGACATGACAATGCATATATTTTAAAGATCAGGGTGAGGAGCTAAGTTGACTTAGCCATGTCCATCTATCTGTCCCCCCATTGTTTTATTATCATCCAAAAGAACATCTTTTGGCATTTAGTTTTTGAGGATTATGTCTTCCAAATGTTGTCTGCAGCTACGTCTCAGATAGTGAAATATCGCCGAAATCACGAGCTTTAATTTCACGCATCTAATAGTCGGCTGTTACGGCACGCTGTAGCGATCGCCATTGACAGTTACATTCTCACTGACATAATTTTTGAAAAAATATGGAACGGTGATTCCACCAGCTCAACCGTTTGTTTTTCTAGTTGAAAAGGCAACTCTTAAGTCTGTGCAGGTTACTCTTTGTCCAAAATGAAAAAATTTTTATTGTTTACATACCCATTGAGCCAGGAATGGTCCTTATCGCTGAACAAAATTTGTCTCGAAAACGTGGGATCTTTTGGGAACTATTCAAGAGCCCATAGATCGTAGCGATGTCACTTGGGAATATCGTGCGGCTTCAGTTTTTGCACAAGCAGTATTTTGTACGCTTTAATTTAAGATCTCGACGAAAAATGAACCAAGTCGTTCTATATATCAGTTCGAGTTGCCGTCGACCATAAGTTAGGTTAGGTTAGGTTAGGTTAGATGGCTGATCATAGATCGCACGTGGACTAAAAGTAGTCCTTTGTGAAGCCATTAAAAAATAAAACTCCCATGTTCGGACTTAAAGATCGGCGAAACGCTTCGTAGGCAATATAAATTTGCAAAGGCGCTTAATTTCTACACCCGCCAGCTCGGTGGGATGTCTGAAGGTATGCGCTCCCAAGTGTCTAAGTCTTGATCTCCCGAAAGCGGAGCAGTCAAGAAGGAAGTGCTGGCTAGTTTCTACCGCATCTTCTTCCAAACAGCTTCTGCATGCGGCGTCCGGTAGAATTCCCAGTCTTACAGCATGTAAGCCAATAGGGCAGTGGCCCCACAAGAGCCCCATCACTAACGAGATGCTGGCCTTACTGAGGGCCATAAGTTAAAAGGCAAAAAAATATTGAACAAAAATAATATGACAGCTTGTGAGAATTTTTGTTCTTTTTGTGTATGAAGAATATTTTGTTTAGTTTATGCACATAATTATTATTTCGATGTTATTACTTTATTATTAAAAATAATAAAAATATTTAATAATGTACAAGTAATAGGCTGTAACAGATAGAATAATATAAGTTATATAACAACATATAGCTCAATTTTGAACAATATGATAGCATCTTAAAGTTAGATATTCATTTAAAGGCGAATTAATTTACTAGCAACTTTAATATTTATTCAATGTCTTTTCACATTCAAGCACGTTAAAAAAAAGGAAACTGCAGCTAAACACGCAAGTTACCTTTCTCTTAGACTCTTTATTTCCACTTCGTTGCCGATTCACATAATTTCTATTTAGATAGCTGATTATTGGCATCATCGCCATTTGACCACTTTTTGTATTGCACTTGCTTTCGGTTTTTTATTATTTGTTTCTTTCTTCCTTTAGTACTTGTTTTGTTGAGCGACACGACGTATACGTAACTACTTTTGAATGAACATAAAACATTGATTACAAAACAAAACCTCAATGATAAAGATCACCAAGGAAAGAAACTCTGAGTCATTTAGTTGGTCATTCAGCACGTGAGCAAGGACAGAAACAAAAGAAAAGTATATTAAATAGCATTTGTGTGGCCTGTGGCACTCAGTTACATATTTACAGTTTAATGTTTCAAATGCGAGTTGCACTTGTTGCACTTTGTTCACTATCCCAAAAGCTGTTTACAAGGCGCTCACGACTTAGATTTGCTATGACGGCTACCCAGTTGTACAAAGCACATACAAGAAGTCTATCGTAGGCTGTGGCAAACGCTAGCTGAGTAACTTAGACACATTTTGTATAATTGTATATTTATATTGCACTTGCGTTAATGCAAGTACTGATTAATTTAAGTAAAGTTGTAAGAATTTTTTAAATTGTTTGGGCGCTGAACAAATTTTTGATGTAGAGGATCTTGGATTTAGTGTAGAAGGGTCTAAAGCTTTGGTACTGACTGGAGTGCAATGCATTTGTCATCTAGCATATTGTTGGTTCATCCCCAAAATAGTAAAACATTCCTCTTTATTTCTTTTATGCTTAAGATTTACATTCGTTAATTGAGTAAAATTTAAAGTTCGAGAAACTCTAAGCTTTTGTATATACAGACAAATATGCTTAACTAAGGTCCCGATAGCCAAATATAAACACATTGAAATCCATCGTGTTTTCTTAAGGTGTTATATACAGTTAGAATTTTCAAGAAAATTTTCTTTATCTTTTTTTCTCAATGTACATTGTATACTTCGAGGCGCATAAAGTGAGTTCTATAACTCCTGTTCTATCCCCTCAGCTACGACGCACAGTGAGACAGCCCAATAGTAACCGCGGCAAAAAATGGTTTTTGACGTATCGTCCAATTTGGATGAAATTTTCACAGTATATTAACAGATTTATGAGTAACAATTCCCTGAAATTTCAGCCTCATAACTTCATTACTTTTTGGTCTAGAGCAAGTCAAAGTTGAGGTATGCCAACGCGCTTGAAATATGTTAGTTCAATATGTAATAATCAAAAGCTTATTAAAATAAAAATACATAATAAATGCAACTTTCAAGTATTTTTTTAATTAATTTAGTTATTGTAGAATGAGTAAATGAAAAAATAAATTAAAAAAAAACACAATTTTTTTTTTCTTAACAACAGAACTGTGGTGCAAAAATTGAATATTTTGCATTTTCAATGGCCTAGGAAATATAGAGCAGCCCCTCGCCCTAGGTGCAGACTTATACCAAATGAAAGTTTGAAATCTCAGCTTTAATTTAAAGAGGACATATAGCAAAAGTTTGCAAAAGCACATTAAACATACAAAAAACTACAAAAAGTACGTAACGCGCACATTCTGTCGCTATATGTACGTATGTTAGCATGCAATAACATGTTTACAACTTTTTACTTTTATTTTTTTTAATTGTTTACTATTCTCTTATTGTGCAAGAGAATAGTAATAAATTACATTTGTTTTTTGTTAGTTATTCAGAATTATGCTTTAAAGATCATTTATGTTTTAATAAAAATATTCTTGTTTACATAAATTTACGTTATTAATTTGATAGATAATTTTGTTGAAGGTCATTGACTTTGGGTTAGATAGTTGCATAATTTTTAATTTAAATTGATAGTGCAAGACATTGTTCTTATCTAAGTTGTGTTATGATCACTTTCTAATGTGGTTAGTTTAATTGTTATATTGTAGTGCCGCTTGTCGCCTGGCAGGAAAATAGAAAATAGTCTCTTGCATTATAATTATTTTTGTTGTCCAAAGCTCATAAGCAGCCTAATATTGTGAGCATAATTTTTGGTTGTTGTTGGTTTTTGGGCATTTTTTCCATCCGCTGAGCCAAACCAGTTTTTGTTTTGCTCAAACATATGTACATTTTGTGTACTCGTGTACTTTTTTTGCTACAGGAATGTTATCCGAAGAAGCGCAAGAAGCAATGAATAAGGAGTATAGAAACTGTAGGCTATTCCATTGAAGATGTAATGCACTATTTGCAAATATCATCAGATCCTTATATTAATTCATTTAGAATGAGAAACAAATTGAAAAAATTAGAATACCATAATGATGTTAAAAAATTGATTGAATGAAAAAAAAATATTGTTTTTTTTATTGCATTTCAATGGGAGGTGGGCGTATTAGTGAGCGTGTTATTGAAATTTTTGCATGAAACATTTTAAATGATATAAATTACAGTAATATAGAATTTGAAGGTTGTATTTAATATATTTTAGAAAATATGGCACTTTTAATGTTGAGGTAGTATGGGTGATGGGGTTAAAAGTGGGCCAAAGTTCAATTTTTATTTCAAATAATGTTTGTAACTATATTACATTCAAGTATACCAAAATTGAAAGTTATACCTAAAGTATTACGGACAATACGGCATTTTACAAATTTCGACTGTATGACAGGTGGGCGTAAAAGTGGGCGAATTTTCTTAATTTTTTTTTTTAACTGGAATTGTCTCAAAAATAACCTGTGCAAAATTTCAGAGCTCTACAATGACTCCTTGTATTTAATGCCGGCGTTGTCTCACTGTGCGACGTGGCTATAAGATATTTCGATGAGAAATGTGGTATAATATATTTTTTGGATGTGCAACACCTGACGCTTTTCCAGTTCCTGTTAAAGGAACGAATAAAAAACAAAGCGGAAACAAATATTTCAGACTTTCTAATTGTACTTCTGGTTATGTGAGTGTGCTAGTTTAGCTTCGAAGCTGCCAAAATCGTGGCCACAAAAGCATTGTTTCTCATACTTTTTTGCTTAACTCTTTGCTATTCCTAGCGCCTTTATTAAAATATTCTTCGCTTAGTTTCCACTTAAGCGTTTCATTTACAATTTTGGAAGGAAGTACAGTGTACTTAGTATACACTTGATTACTCTAACTCTGTGATTAATTTCTTTTACTTTTTTAAATTAATTTTATTAATTTAATTAATTATTTTGGTAAGCACTGTTTGATCCATTAGTTCTTACTTCATTTCTTAAAATGCGCTTTAGCTATATACATCAATATCCCTTAAACTTCTACTGATTGATGTTGGTATAAATTCGTTATAGTGATGATCTTTTAAATCGCAAAGATAATATTTATTTCAAACCCATATTTCGATTGATAGCTCTGCTTTGAGCAACACTCTTGCTACCAGAAATCTGGAAAATTTCATAGGTTAGCAAAAAAATTAAGAATAATTGAACTGAAAATTTTATTATAGGCATATTGCAAAGTTTCATAAGCATCGCGATTCATTCTGTTTAATAATTAATTATTAATTTTGTTGTTTCGCCGCTCCCACGCTACCAATGTCCTCTTTTCCTATTTCTAATAATTGCCAAGCTACTTATGTATATAATTCAAAGACAAACTTTTAAACTCCTTGAAATTATTTCATCACAATTGTAATACCAATATATCTCACGACATAATTTAATCAAAATTCAACCTGTAACAGTCAGTCAAATAAATATTTGCAATTGGTGATGAGACAAGGCAAAGTTGGGCGCTAGTCAACCAATTTACGAACCATCACGCACCACTTCTAGAACGAAAAGTTTGTAACACAAATACAAAAAGAACAACAATTGTATACAAAACAAATTAAGAAGACGTCAGTTCGGATGTAACTGAACGTTTTATATTTACCCTTACAAATTGCAAAAATCAATGTACAAAAAATTTCTTCTGGGAAATATAGGAGTTGGGGGTAGTATTGAACCAAATTTAACTACGTTTGTTAGCAAATGTACTATTATGTAACATGTAGCATACTTAAAAAATGTTCCCTGAGTTTCACTAATCTATTTAAAAGGCTAAGATGCACAGTTATGGGTAAAACATGTTTTGAAATTTTCATTGACATAACTCACATATTGGCCGAAATATAGGGTACAAAATCACCCGGAAGTTCGACAATCATAAAAAAGGTGTATGGGTGCTCAGAGAAGTTTTTACCAGTTTCAACATATTTTTAATACACAGAGAAAACTGCAACATAAGAATTTATGAAGAATGTCACGAACTAAATTTAGTCAAAATCTGTGACTTTACTTAAAGTGTGCGGTATTAAGCCTTCGGGTGTCAAATTTTATATCTCTGACGTGTTTTGTTATTGGTTTATCGCCCTTTAGTACTTTTTAATAATACCGTTTTTTAACAGTTTTTATATTATTTGCACCAGGCGAATTGGGTTGCTTTAGCTTCAGTGGTGTAGAGCATATGCACATTAATTTTATTAAAGAGCGTGTCCATGCCAACTTTTTCAAAGTTTTTGCCCACAGATGGCCGTTGCTACTGCAATCCCCCTGCCAAATTAAATTTTTATACCCTGAACAGGGTATATTAAGTTTGTCATGAAGTTTGTAACACCCTGAAGGAAGCGTCGGAGATCCTATAAAGTATATATATAAAAGATCAGTATGTTCAGCTGAATCGATTTAGCCATGTGAGTCTGTCTGTATGTCCGTCGGTCTGTCAGTCTGTCTGTCTGTCTGTATGTCTGTATATATACGAACTAGTCCCTCAGTTTTTAAGATATCGTTTTGAAATTTCGCAAACGTCATTTTCTCTTCAAGAAGCTGCTCATTTGTCAGAACTGCCGAAATCGGATCACTATAACATATAGCTGCCATACAAACTGAACGATCGGAATCAAGTTTTTGTAAGGAAAACGTTTGCATTTGACAATATATATTCACGAAATTTGATACAGATTATTTTCTAAAGCAACGATGTAATCTCCGAAGAAATTGTTCTGATCGGTTAACTATAGCATAGAGGCGCCATACAAACCGAACGATCGGAATCAAAGGCTTGTAGGGAAAACTTTCTTATTTAACGTGGTATCTTCACGAAATTTGACATGGATTATTGTTAAAGGTAATAATATAATCTCCGAAAAATTGTTCAGAGCGGATTACTATAGTATATAGCTTCCATACGAACTAAACACGTAGTTACTAAAAAAATGCTAATATACCCTAGCGCAGCCGAAGTTAACTTTTTTATACTCTCGCAACAAGTTGCTAAGGAGAGTATTATAGTTTTGTTCGCATAACGGTTGTTTGTAAGTCCTAAAACTAAAAGAGTCAGATATGGGGTTATATATACCAAAGTGATCAGGGTGACGAGTAGAGTTGAAATCCGGATGTCTGTCTGTCCGTCCGTCTGTCCGTCCGTCTGTCCGTCCGTCCGTCCGTCTGTCCGTCCGTCCGCGCAAGCTGTAACTTGAGTAAAAATTGAGATATCATGATGAAACTTGGTACACGTATTTGTTGGCTCCATAAGAAGGTTAAGTTCGAAGATGGGCAAAATCGGCCAACTGCCACGCCCACAAAATGGCGAAAACCGAAAACCTATAAAGTGTCATAACTTCTTCTTCTTCTTAATTGGCGTAGAAACCGCTTAAGCGATTATAGCCGAGTTAACAACAGCGCGCCAGTCGCTTCTTCTTCTCGCTACGTGGCGCCAATTGGATATTCCAAGCGAAGCCAGGAACTTGGTCCTTCCAAAAAGGTCTTCCTCTTCCTCTGCTTGGATATCATGCGTCGAAGAGCTGGAGTGTTTTCGTCCATCGGACAACATGACCTAGCCAGCGTAGCCGCTGTTTTTAATTCGTGAACTATGTCGATGTCGTCATATCTCGTACAGCTCATCGTTCCAAGTGCGGTATTCGCCGTGGCTAACGCGCAAAGGACCATAAATCTTTCGCAGAACTTTTCTCTCGAAAACTCATCCGTTGTTGACATCGTCCAAGACTCTGCACCATACAGCAGGACGGGAATTATGAGTGACTTATAGAAAATCAATTGCCTACTCAGTCCGAAGCACCTGTTGGCAAGAGTTATCCTGCGTTGGAAGGCTGACATTGTTGGTGGTGTTTACGCTGGTTCCAAGATAGACGAAATTATCTACGACTTCAAAGTTATGACTGTCAACAGTGACGTGAGTGCCAAGTCGCGAATGCGACGACTGTTTGTTTGATGACAGGAGATACTTCGTCTTGCCCTCGTTCACTACCAGACCCATTTTCTGTGCTTCCTTGTCCATTTTTCTCTTCACTGGGGGTGTTTTTTACGTGGCGGGTCCCAAACCCAGCGCACAACCCTTGTAGGGAAAAGTATGTTCGCAGAGGATACTTGGTCAAAGATAGTAGTGAGCTGCTTGAGCCATGTGTGAAAAAATCATTTCTGGCCATTGCCAAGTGAATGGCGATCAAAGAACTTTCCTCACTTGCGTGAACTTCTACACATGACTCCATCCTCCATAATGTCATAACTAAGCCATAAATAAAGATATTTTGAAATTTGGCACAAAGGATCGCATTAAGGAGGGTCATATTTGGACGTAATTTTTTTGGAAAAGTGGGCGTGGCCCCGCCCCCTACTAAGTTTTTGTATATATCTCAGAAACTACTATACCTATGTCAACTAAATTCTACAGAGTCGTTTTCTTCAGGCATTTCCATAAACAGTTCAAAAATGGAAGAAATCGGATAATAACCACGCCCACTTCCCATACAAAGGTTATGTTGAAAATCACTAAAAGTGCGTTAACCGACTAACAAAAAACGTCAGAAACACTAAATTTTACGGAAAAAATGGCAGAAAGAAGCTGCACCCAAGCTTTTTTAAAAATTGAAAATGGGCGTGGCGTCGCCCACTTATGGACCTAAAACCATATCTCAGGAACTCCTCGACCGATTTCAATGAAATTCGGTATATTATGTTTTCTTAACACCTTGATAACGTGTACGAAATAGGGGTGAAATCGGTTTACAACCACGCCTTCTTCCAATATAACGCTATTTTGAGTTCCATCTGATGCCTTCTCTGTATAATATACATATACATTTGGAACCAATGATGATAGCGGAATAAAACTTTACAAAAATACGGTATTTGAAAAATATGTAAATGACGTATAATGAAATCTCGATTATCACTTTATCATGCGAGAGTATAAAATGTTCGGTGACACCCGAACTTAGCCCTTCCTTACTTGTTTCTTTTTATACTCTCGCAACAAAGTTGCCAAAGAGAGTATTATAGTTTTGTTCACATAACGGTTGTTTGTAAGTCCTAAAACTAAAACAGTCAGGTATAGGGTTATATATACCAAAGTGATCAGGGTGACGAGTAGAGTCGAAATCCGGATGTCTGTCTGTCCGTCCGTCCGTCTGTCCGTCCGTCTGTCCGTCCGTCTGTCCGTCCGTCCGTGCAAGCTGTAACTTGAGTAAAAATTGAGATATCATGATGAAACTTGGTACACGTATTCCTTGGCTCCATGAGAAGGTTAAGTTCGAAGATGGGCAAAATCGGCCTACTGCCACGCCCACAAAATGGCGGAAACCGAAAACCTATAAAGTGTCATAACTAAGCCATAAATGAAGATATTAAAGTGAAATTTTGCACAGAGGATCGCATTAGGGAGGGGCATATTTGGACGCAATTTTTTTTGGAAAAGTGGGCGTGGCCCCGCCCCCTACTAAGTTTTTTGTACATATCTCGGAAACTACTATAGTTATGTCTACCAAACTCTACAGAGTCGTTTTCTTCAGGCATTTCCATATACAGTTCAAAAATGGAAGAAATCGGATAATAACCACGCCCACCTCCCATACAAAGGTTATGTTGAAAATCACTAAAAGTGCGTTAACCGACTAACAAAAAACGTCAGAAACACTAAATTTTACGGAAGAAATGGCAGAAGGAAGCTACACCCAGGTTTTTTTTTTAATTGAAAATGGGCGTGGCCTCGCCCACTTATGGACCAAAAACCATATCTCAGGAACTGCTAGACCGATTTCAATGAAGTTCGGTATATAATATTTTCTTAACACCCTGATGACATGTACGAAATATGGGTGAAATCGGTTCACAACCACGCCCTCTTCCAATATAACGCTATTTTGAATTCCATCTGATGCCTTTTCTGTATAATACGAGTATATATGGACTTTAGGAACCAATGATGATAGCGGCATAAAACTTTACAAAAATACGGTATTTGAAAAATATGTAAATGACGTATAATGAAATCTCGATTATCACTTTATCATGCGAGAGTATAAAATGTTCGGTGACACCCGAACTTAGCCCTTCCTTACTTGTTATATCTTAAGTTAGTGCTCAGTTATGACAGTTTATACGTTTTCTGTTAATGGCGCTCTGTGGGCGTGTGTTTTGCCAAGGATCCAGATATCTCAATTTTTAATCAATTTAGAGCTTGCATGGACGGTTGGACAAACCGACCGACAGTCATCCGGATTTCAACCTTTGTCGTCATTCTGATCATTTATATATGTATAATCAATCCTATGTTTATCTCGCTTAGTTTTAGACGATATATACCACTGTTAGGTAAAGAAAACTATTTTCCTCTGTAGCAACATGTTGCAAGAGTATGGAAAAACTATTGGGAAATCTAGTCGCGTACTTTTCCTGACGATTTGTGCACCGAACTTTTTTATTATGCAAACAAATAGCGAAAAAAAAAATTTGTTTACGTGTTTGATTTCCGTGATTTTGGTTTTCAATAGTAAAAGTGGGAGAAACGTTTTAAGCAACACCAATTTTGATATTAGTTGTGATTGCATAATAGTTGTTTTTATTATTGAGTATGGCAGTGGGTGCTGTTGTATTGTTTTGGTTATCGCTGGCTTACAAATATTATTTTCAGTTCGTTGTTACTGCTTTTATTTTCGCTGGCAATTTTCCTAGCTGAAGTCGCTCAGAAACGCAGTAATCTCTTAATCGATTTGGCAATCACTACTATTTGACAGATAGAGGAGAGGTGTCCCGTCCACAATTTAGATCACCTCTGGGGGTTCTACGAGAAAATTCTCCGGTCTTGAAACCATCTGTTAGTCGCCGCATTTTGCTCTCGCATTTCGGCCTGTTGTTTTTTTTATACTCTCGCAACAATGTTGCTAACGAGAGTATTATAGTTTTGTTCACATAACGGTTGTTTGTAAGTCCTAAAACTAAAAGAGTCAGATATAGGGTTATATATACCAAAGTGATCAGGGTGACGAGTAGAGTCGAAATCTGGATGTCTGTCGGATGTCTGTCTGTCCGTCGTCCGTCCGTCCGTCCGTGCAAGCTGTAACTTGAGTAAAAATTGAGATATCATGATGAAACTTGGTACACGTATTCCTTGGCTCCATAAGAAGGTTAAGTTCGAAGAAGGGCAAAATCGGCCCACTGTCACGCCCACAAAATGGCGGAAACCGAAAACCTATAAAGTGTCATAACTAAGCCATAAATAAACATATTAAAGTGAAATTTGGCACAAAGAATCGCATTAGGGAGGGGCATATTTGGACGCATTTTTTTTGGAAAAGTGGGCGTGGCCCCGCCCCGTACTAAGTTTTTTGTACATATCTCGCAAACTACTATAGCTATGTCAACCAAACTCTACAGAGTCGTTTCCTTCAGGCATTTCCATATACAGTTCAAAAATGGAAGAAATCGGATAATAACCTCGCCCACCTACCATACGAAGGTTATGTTGAAAATCACTAAAAGTGCGTTAACCGACTAACAAAACACGTCAGAAACACTAAATTTTGCGAAAGTAATGGCAGAAGGAAGCTGCATCCAGGCTTTTTTAAAAATTGAAAATGGGCGTGGCGTCGCCCACTTATGGACCAAAAACCATATCTCGGGAACTACTAGACCGATTTCTATGAAATTCGGTATATAATATTTTCTTAACACGCTGATGACATGTACGAAATATGGGTGAAATCGGTTCACAACCACGCCTTCTTCCAATATAACGCTATTTTGAATTCCATCTGATGCCTTTTCTGTATAATACGAGTATATACATTAGGAACCAATGATGATAGCGGAATAAAACTTTACAAAAATACGGTATTTGAAAAATATGTAAATGACGTATAATGAAATCTCGATTATCACTTTATTATGCGAGAGTATAAAATGTTCGGTGACACCCGAACTTAGCCCTTCCTTACTTGTTTTTCTCTGCAAATGCGCCTTGCTTCCCTCTGTAACTCTCGGTATCTATGCCATACCGCACGTGTTATGGTCGATTGTAATGTTGCGCTTATATCAATATGAAGCTTTGCAACCAAAAATGTTGGACGCCAACTTTCTTCGCCAGTATATTTTAACTACAATTTTAGTTTCTCGTAGTTTTTTCGCCAACTTAAATAGAGCGCAAATATTTTCGCAGACCACATTCCACACGCTTCAAATTTTTATTTTACTGAATTTTTTGCCTATTTTTCATTGGAAGTTTTGTACATGTTTGAATAGTGGAGCATCAATTAAGGCAACAAACGTTAGCACGGTGTATAAAGTTCTTAAATAGCTTTAAGTGTTAGTGGTTGTAGTGCTAGTTTGTTTTACCACAAACAACAAAAATTAAAACAAAACTCTTTAAAACAATAGTAGAACAAAATTTTTAATTAATGAACCACTGCCGTTAGCAACTGAAGATAATAATTAACAGCTCATTGCACCTTTTGATGTATTATGCTTACTTCCAACCGCATTTTACCTTCCCACCGTAAAATAACACCTACAAAAAAAAAACGATTAACAAACTATATTTTTTGCAAGTTGCCAGAATCAAAGCCAGGGAAATAACGTAAGTTGCAAAACGATATGCTGAAAATCGGAGTACAAGGAATTATATATGGTATATAACTCATACACCGACTGACATATTCGACAATCATTATATAGACATATGAAGTATATGGGAGTTAGGGTAGTATCGATTCCATTTCATATATTTTTGTGGTGGTTATTGTACGATGCGCACACGGTGGCTGCCAGCAGGAGAAGAGAGTTGATCGTATGATGTGTAGTCCTATATAGTAATAACAGCGGGCGTCCTCAAGCCTAACGGTTAACTATGTATTCCTTGTTTCGTTTTGTGTCGTATTCGTTTCAGCGTTGCTTGTAAGCCAGGCGCAGCTGACTTGCTGACATGATGTTGCCATGTGGTATTAAACGTTGAAATATAATATTATAATATATTGTGGCTCGTCTTCTTGGAGAACGTTATCAAAATTATTGATAATTTAGGAAGATGATTAGTAGTTCAGCGGAATCTGACCCGTCTTTTGGGTGATGGTGTAGATAAATTGGAATCGGATTCAGATGGGCGGTATGATGACGACGAAAATCGAGATGTCCCAGGTTCAGATGACTCTGGTGAAGTTAATGTAGTAAGAGTAGTATTGTTGTCATCGTCGTTGTTCTGCTCACTCTCCTTGAGCTTATCGTCGGGAAGTAGATAAACAGGCTTTAGTCGGTCGATCGAAACTGTAGTGTTTTCGCCTCTGACGTTTACGATGAAATATTTTTCATGCTTTGAAATGACTCGGTGAGGTCCTTCATAAGGTGAAGTGAAAGCGTGGTGTGGGGCGTCGCGACGAATAAAAACGTGTGAACATGTAGATAATTCTTTGAAAATGAATGTTTTCCTCTGACCATGTCGGACGATGGGTTGTGGTGCAAGCTCTGCGAAGTAATTCTTCAAGCGTAATGCCAAATTGGATGGTGGCAAACCAGATCGCGGCGAAGGTGCTAGGAATTCACCTGGTAAACGAATTGGCTCTCCATAAACGAGATCGGCAGGAGTTGCGCCAAGATCTTCCTTCCAAGCGGCGCGAATTCCAAGGAGAACGATGGGTAGCATGTCGACCCATGAGCTGTTTTCGTGACAACGAATGGCATCCTTCAAGTGTCGGTGAAGACGTTCCACCATTCCATTCGACTGCGGATGGAAAGTGGTGGTGTTTATATGTTTACTGCCGAGGAGACGAGCGAGAGCGTTAAAGAGTTGGCTCTTAAACTGTGTTCCTTGGTCCGTTGTGATTTGTAATGGTACACCGTAGCGGCATATCCATCCAGCAAAAAGTGTGCGGGCAACACATTCGGCGTCGATACTATCAATGGGAAATGCCTCTGGAAACCTGGTGAAACGATCGATGATTGTCAAGCAGTAGCGATACCCCTTTGAAGGTATGTATGGACCAATTATGTCCACGTGGATATGTTCGAAACGTCTTGTGCGGCTTGGAAAGTTTTGGATTGGCGATAGAACGTGGCGAGATACCTTATTTCGTTGGCAAGCTAGGCATGTTCGGGCCCACAAACGGCAGTCGCGGTTAATGCTGGGCCAAACGTATCGTTGCGTTAATGATTTGGCGGAGGCTTGTGCTCCGGGATGACTAATGCTGTGGAGAGCGTCGAATATTTTCTTCCTCAGCGCGATGGCAACGTATGGACGAATAATATCGGTCGAAACGTCGCAATAAATTTGTTTATTGCAGCCTGGAATGTTGACTGGTCGCAAGTTTAGTGAATCGTGTTGTTCCCTTTGTATTCTTTGCTGAAGCTCCTCGTCCTCAGCTTGTGCTTGAGCAAGTTCGTTTGAAGATACTGCCATTGAAATTTCTTCGATGAGAAAAAGAGCATCTGCGACGATTTTGTCTTTTCCGGCTATATGTTGGATATCGGTTGTAAACTGGCTGATGAAATCTAGGCGGTGGAATTGCCAGGGTGTCGCTCGATCGGGGTCCTGAGAAAAAGCGTGTAGCAAAGGTTTGCATCAGTAAATATTGCCCAAGGGAGTGTATCAGGGTATGCTAATATTGTTGCTTTACGTAGCTCTTCTTTGCATTGAACGAATGCTGCATCCCCTTCTGGTGTCCAGGGGACCGGATGAGAACCTTTTATTGAAGTTCCTTGGATGTACTCGTGCAGGGGTGTCTGTAACTTAGCAGCGTTTTTAAGGAATTTACATTAAAAATTTATCATGCCAAGGAACTCACGCAGTTTTCGGATCGGTTTTGGTCGTGGAAAGTTAACTATCGCGTCTACTTTACCAGAAAGAGGTAAGATTCCTTTGGCTGAAATGCGGTGTCCCAAAAAATCCACTTCAGACTGACCAAAACGGCACTTAGCGGTGTTAATTACGACACCATACTTAGTGAGTCGTTCGAAAAGTAAGCGAAGATGACTGCGGTGTTGCGAAACATCCTTGGAAGCGATTAGTATGTCGTCTATGTATGGGAATAAGAAGTCGTCTAGTCCCCGTGTTACCTCGTCGATAAATCGTTGAAATGTTTGTGCGGCATTCCGAAGTCCGAACGTCATGAACGGAAATTCGAAAAGACCAAACGGTGTTATAATTGCAGTTTTGTCGACATCTTCTTTGGAAACAGGTATTTGTTTAAAAGCGCGTACTAGATCAATTGTTGAAAATACTGTTTTGCCGGTTATATTGGCAGTAAAGTCTTCGAGAACACGAACAGGATATCGGTCTGGTAATGTACGGGCGTTAAGTCGTCGATAATCCCCACAAGGTCGCCATTCGCCAGACTTCTTTGGAACTAGGTGGAGCGGAGATGACCAGGAGCTCTTCGAACGTTGAACGATTCCTAGTTTAGCATTTTTTCGAACTCTGTCTTGTCAATTTTAAGTTTGTCGGGAACAAGTCTTCGAGCTTTACAGGAAGGCCTGGTGTAGTAGATATGTGGTGCTGCGTCGTATGTTTTGTTGGCTGACAGATTCCTTCGGGCTTTGTCAGGTTAGAGAACTCCTTTAGTGTATCTGCCCATATAGGATCGACGGGCAGTACTTTAATTTCCGAAATGATTTTTGTAAAATTTCGTCTGAGGCCAAGGTTTAGTGTTAGAGTTATGCAACCGTAGGTGTTAATCGTAGACCCATTTGATGATGTGAGATTATAGTTGATTCGTTCGGACGGCCACGGTGCGAGAGATTTAGGAAAAGTACAGAGATCAGCGCCAGTATCCACCAGGAATTGGATTTTGGTGGCGCGGTCTGTTATGAAAAGGCGGTTTGATTCGAGTGAGGAGCCGTTAACCGCCACTAACGGTCCGACGGTGGGTTTCCCTGAAACGAGCAAGGCGATCGACAACGTTTCGCTTTATTACCGAAATTTTGATGATACCAGCATTTGTCGTTGTTCAGTGCTGGAGAAGATGTGCGCGAACGAAAGCGCTGACGAGAACGGGAACGCGATATGCTCTGCCGCTTAAAACTTGAAGCTAGCTCGTTAATCGAAGCTTCAAGACGGGAAATCCGTGATTCTATTGCGGATGTTGTTGTTGATTCTTGGAGCGAATTAATTTCTGCTGTATTTTGTCTGCCAGAGACGCGAGTTTATCGAGATTCATATCCGCTTGGGATGCAAGTATGGATTGCGTTGACATCGGAAATCTGCTAAGCCACTTAGTACGAAGAATGTTGTCCGGAACGGTGTTGTCGAGGCTTCTAAGATGGCGTAGAAATTGCGACGGTTTTCTATCACCCAAGGTCTCTCGATCGAGAAGCTGTTGTAGTCGTGCTTCTCGAGAGAGCGTAAGGCGTTCGATCAGTGTCCCTTTTAGGCGAGTGTAGGGCGTTTCTGTGGGAATATTCAAAAGAAGGTCTTCCACTTCTGCGGCGGCCTTGGCGTCAAGGTGTGAGGAAGCGTAGTGGTATTGCGTAATTTCATCGAAAATTCCGGCGAGATGAAATTGTCCCTCGAGTTGGGCGAACCACAAAGGTGGTCGTTCGGAATTGAAGAGCGGACATCGTATAGAAACACGTTGGAGTGGCGTTATACTGTCTGCCACTTGCACGTTTGCGCTATCTGGCATAGCGATTTAGCAAAAAAAAATAATCAGTTGAAAAGTTGTATGTGCTGCTCTCAAAGCTGTACTGATCAGCACTGCGGGAAAACTCCAGTTGTCCTCCAATAGTTCGTATGCGTGGGCAGCCACGTGCGCTGATGAGCACAAAAACCAATCCACAAAGTGCACTGTAGTCGAAAAGTGTTGGCGTAGTTTTAATTAATAAACGAGGTGCACTGAGCCGAAATAGTTAGCGAATTTAAAAATTATACTTGTATTAATTGATCGCGGTAAAACTATTGATCACGTCGGGTTGGCTGTTCAAATCACGTCGGGGTCACCAGTTGTGGTGGTTATTGTACGATGCGCACACGGTGGCTGCCAGCAGGAGAAGAGAGTTGATCGTATGATGTGTAGTCCTATATAGTAATAATAGCGGGCGTCCTCAAGCCTAACGGTTAACTATGTATTCCTTGTTTCGTTTTGTGTCGTATTCGTTTCAGCGTTGCTTGTAAGCCAGGCGCAGCTGACTTGCTGACATGATGTTGCTATGTTGTATTAAACGTTGAAATATAATATTATAATATATTGTGGCTCGTCCCACATTTTTTCTACTACATATTGTTATCCAACCACTTACTAATATAATGTTTCCTGAGTTTCATTAATACCATCACATAACATCAATTGGTAAGGAGTTTAGTCACCCGGATGCTTTAGGTTTGTTGTACGGGGGCTAGGTCAAGTTCTCCCCCAATTTTAACCACACTAGGTGCAAACACGTTTTCTCATATTAATTGAGGTAACCCACATATTGGACGATATACATATATTGGCTAAGGTCACCCTAAATTTGAAAATGTTATTATTAGGTACACGGGAGGTAAAATAATTAATCACCCGATTCAACCCATTTTTTACACGCGGACGGATTGCTCAGAATTTCACTAATTTTTCTCACACTTTGACCGCTGTTTTTGTTAAAGAGACAACTATAGATACTGGAGTCCAAATGTTGGGTACCTAGAGGCTTGAAAAGTTTTGGTCATACGGTAACGTATTTCACAGGTGCTATTTATGCAAAGTCTTCTCCCATGATATTAATTACTTCTTGATTTCTATACCCGAAAGGGAAAAATCAAAAATAATATAAAGCGATGTTTTATGTTTAGCACACATTGTTGTAGGTTTCGCCCATTTTCACAATGTGACATAGTAATGTTAATGTAATGTCATATATTTAATTTGAATAAAATCGGTCAAACAGATCCCAGTTGTGTCATTTCCCCAAAAAGTGGGGGTGCCACGCCCATTGTAAAATTTTCACCCCGTTCCTTTTAAATTTGTCTAATACCATCTCCACTTTTTCAAAGCTTTTAGCTTACAGGTGCCCCCTGTTACTGCGACCCCCTATGCCAAATTATAGATTTATATCTTGATTTAGTGATTAGTTATGGCACTATACATAACACATACTTACATTTTTGCCAAGAATATAGATAGATATAGAAGGAAAAAACTAAACAGCACAAATAGGAACATAAAAGTTAAGGCTGAAACTAAACTATTGTTAGGAAACTGTGATGGCTAATGGCAATGGTTCAAACTCGATTTAGACAAAATTGTGCTGATTTTTTTTTGGTAAAGTTAATTTTCTAAAAATACTGATTTAGTTTTATTCACTTATGCAGAAATATTTAAATTTTTATCATAATTACAGGATATACGGTGTCCTGTAAGGCATTATAATGATAAATTGTAATTTTAATATGACTTTATACTATATGTGAATTTGAATCCCCGCATTTGTAAAGGGTCAGTGAATAATATAACAGTGATTAATAATGTTTTCGAACAAAAATACATCCCTAGACATTTCGGTTGATTGTTTTGCAAATTGGAGGTGGAGAACTGGAATTAAACAACAAATCTACGGAGTAGTAAAGTATATTTCGTCCGGCCGGAATATGCTATATTTTATGGGTAATACAGGACGCATAAGCAACAAAAATTACAAATCGCCTTAAACATATAAGCACAAGACAATCGAAAAGATTTTGAAAGTAATAAAACGGAATTTCTCTTTTTTAACAATAAAACTCTTATTCTTCTTCCCATCGTAGTATGAAAAGACCGCAGATGAAACAATTAGTATAAGTGGTGAAAATTAATCAATTTATACATAAAAAATTTCCGATTCCGATTAAATATATTGCAAACAAACTTAGTATGCATATGTGATAAAAATAATTAACTTAAATTTGAAAATAATTTCCTCTTTCTTTTTATAATTTGGCTAAATATTTTCCAGTATATAAATCGACTCCACTAGTGGCAAATACCGCCACTTACTTTTTGCTCTCACAACTTTTCAGTGGCCTATATGCATATATACCACTTTTATACTCATACTTTTAACTGCCAGGCCAGTGTAAATATTACTCAATAACACTCTAGTAAATCAGTTGACGACAGTTTAGATACAAAAATCTATATGTACATATATATGTATATATAAATCGCGATTTGAATATAAAGTAATTATACGGTGTTATAGCTCAACTTTTGATATGTGAATAAATATTATTTTTTTTTCTTATGTGAAACATGTGGTGCCCCCATTTTTAGTTTCATAATTGTGCGACACTGAATTACGAAATTCCTATTCATTAATTAATTTAGTTACATATTATGTTTTTTTTTGCTATAGTCACATCAGCATAATTATTGAATTACATCGAATTTATCTGATAATCTACACAACACCAACATCATAAAAGTGTGCTCCAATTGATACATATGAATCCATGTCATTGCTGAGCAATTCAACTATGTGTTAACACCTCTTTATATTCGTGTGAATTGTATTCAGTTGTCAATCAAATGTATTGATGTCACGTTAAGATTTAAACAACTAATTGCTGTCATGGAAATACCATAATACGCGCAAGTTGAACTTAGCGTTATTTGTTATATGTATTCAGTTTTTGCCATTCAGCGCCAGTGACATCAGATAATGTTCTAAATATATATAAATATATAAAATTCCTTCAACAGTGTGTATGTGGAAAAAAATTTGAAAATCAAAAAGCTAATATTATATTGAGACCGTATAGGCAATAGTTTCACATGTGTGCCGAATAATATTGTGACGATTAATTGGGAAAAATCGGACATAGTTATTCGCAGAACCAAAAGTTTATGTTAAATAAAGACACTAATGGCACAGATTTTGGATAACTGTTTGAGCAATATATTGACAAGTAGCAGGAACTGAGCACCTACTAAATATACATTTTCAAAACAAAAATTTCAACACAAATCTATCCCTACGGTCGTTATCTGTTACAATTTTAAATTTTATTTAATGTTTAAGAGCATATTTTCAACAATATCGTGAATTTTAGATTATATACGTACAAATTTATTAAATGTACAACAAATTATAGCGCATGAAACTTTTTCCCAGTTTCATTTCCACGTTTCATACTCATACAAAAAACCGATGGAACGGTGACTCGCTAACGGAAGCGCTAAAAACCACTCCAACGGCGCCAATGAAAGGTTACACAACCTATCACCAATCGGCATAGCAGTAAAAAGCTCTGAAGGAAAAATAAACTGCAAGATTGGCGTCATTAGATGATATCTCTACAAGAACCTTCAGGCATAGCTATAGCTCAATGAGCGGGGGACTGATGGACAAATTTGACCACGTAACCATACGGTGCATTTGTTAACGAAGGTTCCAAGTAACATTAAAGTAAGACGGATGACGCAGAAGCGTGCGACAACCCAATGGAACTTATAACATCTACACAGATGAATCCAAAATGACTAATGATGTGGGAGTCGGAATCTACGGCTCAAATTTATATCTCAGGTAACCCTTACTGCAGTATCTTCCAGGCGAAACTGTTTGCAATGCAGGAAATAACATAAAAAGGATAAATATATACACCAACAGACAGCGAACAATTAAGTCAATAATCTCACATCGCATTACGTTAGAGAATATCCTTAGAAGCAGGGAAGCTGTGGATGTAGCGGCGGTCGGAAAGCGGCTGCATATACATATATGGGGTTCCAGATCACAAAGGAGTTCCGGGAAACGAAACAGGTTGAGATTGTCAAATTGTCATCTGTCTGGCTACCCAACTAGTACAGAAAATACGGAAGTCACTAAGAACGATATAGAACGAAATTTCCGAAAGGGCCGACCGGCGGATCAGGGCTAAATGCCTTAAGTACATGTAGGATCACCAAAATCATGTACAAAAGAGTCTTAGGAAAACTTGCTTGATTCTTACTCACACAGTCTCGGCTATTGGCCTCTTGACAGGTCACAACTGCTGGCATCACATGCAGAAAGTGCAAAGAATTTGACATGAGAAACCCGCTGAAACATCCTATGTCTATGTCCATCACTATCTAGCACTCGACTAAAGTATGTAGGAGCTTTGGTGTTCAAAGACTGGACGAAGTGTGAAACGTACACATCAAGCTGCTCTTAAAGCTCGCAAGAAACGCTGACGTCCTGTGTGAGGAATTCTTTAGTTTAAACTGAACTGAACCACCATCTGGCATTACTAAGTACCAGAAGATCTATGGGGCTACTTCGAATTGAGTAGGCAATTGAAAAGTAATAAGTAAGAATAAAAGCCAAACTCTATAAGTCGCTCATAACTCCCGTCCTGCTATATGGTGCAGAGGCTTGGCCGATGACAGCAACCGATGAGTCGGCGTTACGAGTTTTCGAGAGAAAAGTTCTGCGAAAGATTTATGGTCCTTTGCGCGTTGGCCACGGCGAATATCGCATTCGATGGAACGATGAGCTGTACGAGATATACGACGATATTGACATAGTTCAGCGAATTCAAAGACAGCGGCTACGCTGGCTAGGTCATGTTGTCCGGATGAACGAAAACACTCCAGCTCTGAAAGTAGTCGACGCAGTACCCGACGGGGGAAGCAGAGGAAGAGGAAGACCTCCACTCCGTTGGAAGGACCAAGTGGAGAAGGACCTGGCTTCGCTTGGAATATCCAAACGGCGCCACGTAGCGAAAAGAAGAAACGACTGGCGCGCTGTTGTTAACTCGGCTATAATCGCGTAAGCGGTGTCTACGCGAATTAAGAAAAAGAAGTAGATCTATGTGTGGCGTGATAGCCGGTCAGTATAATCTAACCTAACCTGTTTCCATGTCTAATTCAACAAAGGTTAAGCAAATTAGTTGTACTACATAACTTGAGAGCGCAATCCCCGTATAGTAAAAAAAAAGTTTGCTTGCATTTTATCATTAAAGCTATGGCATTTTAACCAAGAAAGCTTGTGAGAGCTCATTTATATTGAAGCACAGCAGTAGAAAATTCGCTCATTGCATTAGGTCAAATGAGCATTTTTTCTGTGCAAAATTAATAACGATTACAAAATTATGCTATTCAAACCAAAACCTGTAAGGATTTCAGAAGCAGGAGTAACTGTATTATAAAATGTGGAAATTAACACTCTAACGACCAAAATTTAAAATTACTCCTTTTGCAGCCATTAATGAAAACAATACATTGTTTAATTTATTATTTTTATTTGTACTGAAACAATTAATTAATCACATAAATCTAATTCATTATGTAAATTTAAATTAAAAAGTTCCTCCTCAGTTTCATTAATTTCATCATCTTGGTTGTTAAGTTGAAAATCTTCTATGGGTTCGCTGCAACATAATAGTTCAATGACTTCAGGAGGAAGTGTGATACGTTTGCTCTTTTGAATGCGTTTACTTAAAAAAAATGTGGAAATTAATGGATCTGATGTATCGATAGCCCTATCAAATAAGTCTAATAGGTTATTGGTGCGGTTGTTTCTACGAGCGTGATGTAATCTATCGGCTTTGTGTATTTGATGTCGCGATTCAGCAGCTTGTCCTCCAAAAAACCCCATGGGAAGTGCAGTATTTTCTATTATTTCTCTTGAATGTATTAGTACTTTATGGACTGTAGAAGTCATTTGCAGCCAGGGATATAGCTCCTGAAAACGTTTTGCTGTTTGAAAGCAATATATTCCAAATTTGCTTGCATTGATTTCAAACTCGCAGGATAGACAAATCAAAATTATTTTGAAACGAAATATAAGGTCTTCGTCAACATCAGTTATTTTAGAAAAAATAGTGTGTTCAGTAAAAGCTCGACGAGCAGTGTTCCCGTCATTTGTGGAACCGGAGCCTCCTACTCTGGGCATATCTACGCGAAGTCCAAGCTTTTTCCAAAAATCGTTTTGAATGTCTACTTTTCTTTCTAAGACAGGTAACTTATCTTCTCCTCGTATCTGCCACTTTTGTATTTTGCATTTATAGCCTAAATGTAATAGAAATTCAAAAAATCTAATCCAACAATGAAGGGGGCTAATTCCAAATTTTAAGGTTTCCTCTTTTGCATGAAATACTTCACTTTTGTAAGCACACGTGTTCATAAAGTCCTTAGGTGTAGCACCACAAATGGAACAAGCCTGGTTTGATCTAGTCCCAGTTATAATATTTAAAACTTTTCCATCAATTAGTGTTAAAAATAATTTAAAGGATACTTCCACAGATTTTCCATCACCAATTGATATTGTTAGGGTTTTCAAGGCATTAATCTCATTTTTTAATTCCAGGTGCTCCTTTAAACCCACTTCTTTTGTCTCTTTTATGTACTCCAGTTTAATGGGACGGCAAAATCTTACAGACTGCGGTGTGCGGTTGTTCCAAATTGGTTTACCCGATGAGAGCAGTAACCTTAAGGGAATGACTGTTGTAGCCAATAGAGAGCTATCGCTGCTATTTGACGAACCTGGCTCATTAAATGTTTGCTTAAATTGAGCTTGACCAGTGCTACTATCAAATCCGTAGCTTAATATCAATTCAGAGCTTACAAACTTTGTCTTTTCCGCTTCCATTACTGCTTTAAACACTTCTCTTTGCATATCAACAATTTTTTCAGCCGCATATTGTAAAGTATTTCGCAACGGAACTTTGGCTAGGGTCTCACTTGCTTCTATACCCTCAGGCCGACATTTTAATTTTGGGGCTGTAATTTTGCTATAATGAGGATATATGTCGCTGTTCCTTTTTTTGCTTCCGTCGCGTATTGCATTATACTGCTCTTTTGAAAAATTATGCTCAAGAAGGAAAGCTAAAGCCTCATCCGCTGAATAAGGAATTGGCTTTTTGGGATCCTCGTTAACAAATTTCCGCCTTTTTGATGGCCTTGTTGGACTTTCCATGCTTTCTTTCAGGACTGCGGCCAGATCAGTATCACCTTGTGTACGAGCCGATGCTGCTGCTGCACGAACTAGAAGATTCTTCTTCTTAATTGGCGTAGAAACCGCTTAAGCGATTATAGCCGAGTTAACAACAGCGCGCCAGTCGTTTCTTCTTTTCGCTGCGTGGCGCCAATTGGATATTCCAAGCAAAGCCAGGTCCTTCTCCACTTGGTCCTTCCAACGGAGTGGAGGTCTTCCTCTTCCTCTGCTTCCCCCGGCGGGTACTGCGTCGAATATTTTCAGAGCTGGAGTGTTTTCGTCCATCCGGACAACATGACCTCGCCAGCGTAGCCGCTGTCTTTTAATACGCTGAACTA